>NW_007255728.1:283499-285742 GCF_000164805.1 Carlito syrichta | reverse complement strand
GCTCAAGCCAGAACTTCCAATACTATGTTGAACAGGAGGGGTGAGAGTGGGCATCCTTGTCTAGTTCCAGTTTTCAGGGGAATTGGTTCCAATTTTTGTCCATTTAGGAGTATGCTGGCTGTGGGTTTCTCATAGATGGCTTTTACTATTTTGAGGTATGTTCCCCCATATGCCTAGATGTTCAAGGGTTTTTATCAAGAAGGGGTGCTGGATTTTATCAAAAGTTTTTTCTGCATCTAATGATATGATCATGTGGTTTTTGTTTTGACATCTGTTGATGAATTTAATTACATTTATGGTTTTACGAATGTTGAACCAGCCTTGCATCCCAGGAATGAAGCCTACTTGGTCATGGTGGATGATTTTTGAGATGTATTGCTGAATCCGGTTCGTTAGGCTCTTGTTGAGAATTTTAGCATCTATGTTCATCAGAGATATTGGCCTGTAGTTCTCTTTCTTTGTTGGATCTTTACCTGGCTTGGTATCAATGTGATGTTGGCTTTGTAAAATGATTTGGGGAGAGTTCCATCTTTTTCAATCACCTGGAATACCTTCAGTAGGATTGGTATCAGCTCCACCTTAAATGTCTTGTAGAACTCTGCTGGAAAGCCATTTGGACCAGGGCTTTTTTTGTAGGAAGTTTTCTTATTACGTAGTCAATTTCCTTGATTGTTATTGGTCTATTTAGGGTCTCAGTTTCTTCTTGTTCCAACCTAGGTAGGTTGTGTGATGTCAGAAAGTTCTCCATTTCCTTAATACTGCAATATTTTAAAATACAACATTGCTGGGCAGTGAGTAAGGTCCTCTACTGGAAAAAAAAATTTTCAAAATTATAATGAAAACAGACTAAATCATACTTAGGAGTATAATACTCAATATAATAATATAGTATAATAACTGAAAGTAGTAAAGATAAATAAAACTGGCACACACTATTGCTTAAAAGCCTATTTCAATGAAAGCAACACTGAATGTATTTATTTGTTTTAATTTAGATTCAGGAACTACATGTGCAGGTTTGTTACATGAGTATATTGCCTGATGGCGAGGTCTGGGCATCTGCTGAACCTGTCACCCCAACAGTGGCTTTGCCCCACTCTCTCCCTCCCCGTTTCTGGAGTCCCCAGTGTCTATTTTTCCTATGTATGTCCATGTGTATCCAATGTTTAGTTCCTAGTTATAAATGAAAAATAAGCAGTATTTGGTTTTCTGTGGCATTAATTCACTTGGAATAATGGCTTCCAGCTGCATTCAAGTTGCTGAAAGAATGATTTTGTTCTTTTTTATGGTTGTGTAGTATTCCATGATGTATATGTACCACATTTTCTTTATTCAATCCATCAGTGATGGGCACTTAGTTTGACTACATGTCTTTGCAATTGTGAATAGTGCTGGAACAAACATGAGTGCAAGTGTCTTTTTGGAGGAATGATTTATGTTTCTTTAGGTATATATACCCAGTAATGAGACTGCTAGGTTGAATGGCAATTTTGTTTTTAGTTCTTTGCAAAATCCCAAACTGCTTTTCAAAAGGCCTGCACCAATTTACATTCCCACCAACAGTGTATAAGCATTCCCTTTTCTCTGCAATCTAGTCAATATCTGTTGTTTTTCTGATTTTGTAATAATTGCTATTCTGACTGATATGAGATGGTATTTCATTGCAGTTTTGATTTGCATTTCTCCGATGATTAGTGATGCTGAGCATTTTTCATGTTTGTTTACTGCCTGTATGTCTCCTTTTGAGAAATGTCTGTTCAGGTCCTTTGCCCAAGTTTTAATACTTTTTTCTTGTAGATTTAAGTTTCATATAGATTCTGAATATTATTAGTCCTCTGTTAGATACATAGTTCACAAATATTTTCTCCCATTCTGCTGTCTGTCTGTTTACTCTGTTGATAGTTTCTTTGCTATACAGAAGCTCTTTTGTTTAATTAGGTTCCAATTGTCAATTTTTGTCTTTGTTGCATTTGCTTTTGAGGACTTAGTCATACATACTTTGCCTAGGTCATTGTCCCATAGAGTGTTTCCTAGGTTTTCTTCTAGGATTTTTTTTTTTTTTGAGCCAGAGTAAATGTGGAACTCACTTTATTTAGCTTCCTTTCTCTTAGGGAAAATAGCCCCATTGGATTTTACCTGTATTGATTGTTCTCCACTGTCTTTTGGCAGTTATTTTGTGTATTTCTTTTTTTTTTTTTTGAGTTGGAGTCTCACTCTGTCACCCAGACTGGCGTGCAGTGGCC
>NW_007255728.1:262653-283479 GCF_000164805.1 Carlito syrichta | reverse complement strand
CGGCGATCCTTCCGCCTCAGCCTTCCAAGTAGCCGGAATTACAGGTGTGCGCTACCACGCACAGCTAAGTTTTTTTTTTAATTTTTTTTTTATTGTAGTGATGAGGTCTCACCAAGTTGCCCAGGTGGGTCTCAAACCCGTGGGCTCAGGCAATTCACTCACCTCAGCCTCCCAAGGTGCAGGATTACAGCCTGAGCCACCGAGCCCGGCTCTTCTAGGACTTTTATAGTTTGAAGTCTTATGTTTAAGTCTTCAAGCCAGCTTGAGTTAATTTTTATATATGGTAAGAGAAAAGGATTCAGTTTCATTCTTCTGCATATGGCTAGTCAATTTTCCCAGCACCATTTATTGAATAGGGTGTCCTTTCCCTAATGTTTATTTTTGTCGACTTTGTTGAAGATCAGCTGGTTGTAGATGTGTGACTTTATTTCTGGGTTCTCTATTCTATTCCATTGCTCTGTCTCTTTTTGTATTAGTACCATCCTGTTTTGGTTATTATAGTCTTATAGTAAAGTTTGAGGTTTAGTACTATGATGTCTCTGGGTTGTTTTTTTGTTTTTTTTTCTTTTTGCTTAGGATTGCCTTGGCTATTTGGGTTCTTTTTTGATTTCATATGAATTTTAGAATACTTTTTTCTAATTCTGTGAAATATGATAAATATGATGTTGGTAATTTGATGGAAATTGTGTTGAATCTGTAGATTGCTCTGGGCAGTATGGACATTTTAACAATATTGATTTTTTAATACATGAGCACGGAATTTTTTCCCCCCATTTGTTTGTGTCATCTATGAATTCTTTCGGTGATGTTTTATAGTTCTTGTAAAGATCTTTCACTTCCTTGGTTAAATGCATTCCTAGGTAGTTTTTTTGTGGCTATTGTTAATGAGAATGTGTTCTTGGTTTGGTTCTCAGTTTGAATGTTATTGGTGTATAGAAATGCTACTGATTTTTGTATGTCAATTTTGTATCTTGAAACTTTACTGTATTAGGTTCAAGGAGCTTTTTGGTAGAATCTGTAGGGTTTTCTAGATATAGAACCATATCATGAGTGAAGAGAGATCACTTGACTTCCTCTTCTCCTGTTTGGATAGCTTTCTTTCTCTTGCCTGATTGCTCTGGCTAGGACTTCCAGCACAACGTTGAATCAAAGTAGTGAGAGTAGACATCCTTGTCTTGTTCCAGTTCTTAGGGTGAATGCTTCAACTTTTGCCCATTTAGTATGGTATTTGCTATGGCTAAATAAGAGACAACTCTTATTATTCCCAGGTATTTGATGCCTAGAAGGTTGAGGATTTTAATCATGAAGGGATGTTGGATTTTATTGCATGCTTTTTCTGTGTTTATTGAAATAATCATATTTTCTTTGCTTTCAATCTGTTTATGCAACAATGAATTAAAAGGGATGCTTGTTCACTACAAAGGTGCTTCATGGAATCAAGAATAAATTTTTATTCACAAAATTTGAAGAAAGTTGTAGAAACATATGTAAGATAATGAATAAGCAGATAAAAATAGTAAGAATTTTAAGGATAAGGAATGAAATAAAGCTAGAAATTCAGCCTTTTATCATCTTAGTGTACAGTATTGTGCAAATGCCAAGAATATAATAATCTCTGATCTAGAGAGGCTTATTATTTCTTAGTAAGAGAAACAGCTAAGTAAAAAGTTAGAATAAACAATCTTATGCCAAAAAACTCAACAATTTAAATGAAATACACAAAGTTCTTTAAAAATACAATGTAAGCTGGAAACAGTGGCTCACACCTATAAGACCAGCTCTTTGAGAGGCTAAGGCAGGAGGATTGCTTGAGTCCAGGAGTTTGAGATCAGCCTGGGTAACATAACAAGACCTCGTCCGTCTCTATTAAAAAAAAAAATTAAACAATTAGTTGGGTGTGGTGGCAAGTGCCTATAGTCCCAGCTACTCGGGAGGATAAGGTGGAAGGATCACCTGAGCCCAGGAGGTCCAGGCTGCGGTGAGCTGTGATCACACCACTGCATTCAGCCTGGGTGACAGAGTTGACTCCAAAAATTGACTCCAAAAATTTAAAAAAATTGACTCCAAAAATTGCCTCCAAAAATTTTAAAAAATTAAAAAATACAACTTAACTGAACTACCATAAGATGTAGCAGAAAACATAAATTACCCTATATCTACTAAAGAAGTTACATTTGTTATAAAAGAAAAAAAAAACTTCCAACAAAACAGCAAGAATAAAAAATTCTAGACTCAGATGGTACACCAGTGAATTCTATCAGTTTTAAGGAAGAATACTAATTCTACAAACACTCTTTCAGAAAATTGAGCAGAAGGAAGTACTTCCCATCTGATGAGGGCAGTGCAATGCTTACAGTAAAACCCAACAAAGACATTACCAAAAAAAGAGAGAAAATTATAGACCACCATCTCTCATGAACACAGATGCAAAATGCTTATATCATGATCAAACAGTGTTTATCCCAGGAATGGAAGGTTACTTTAGTACTTGAAAATCAAAGAAATTCACCAAATCAACAGACCAACGGGGAAAAACTCTATGATAATTTCAATACAGAAAAAGCATTTGACAAAATTCAATACCTATTCATGATTTAAAACTTTCAGGAAACCAGGAATAAGATACTTCTTCAACTTGATAAAGGCAACAAAATAATCTATTATTGAGTTGTTTGGGAGTTCTTTATATATCTTTGATACCAGTCTTTTGTGTGATATGTGTTTTGCAAATATCTTCTGGTCTGTGTAGCATGTCTATTCATTTTCCTAACGGTAGTTTTTGATGAGTAGAAGTTTTAAATTTTAATAGTCCAATTTGACATTTTTTCTTTAAGAGTTATTGCTTTCTGTACTTTATACTAGAAAAAAAAATGGTTTTGAAAGAAATATGAGATGATAGAAACTAGTACATAAAAGGTGTTTAAAATGTTCAATGAATCTCAGCTTGGTGTTAAATACAAATATGATAAATATATTTATAGCATCATTACAATTATTAATATAAATATAGATGAGGGTAGGGTCAAGAAGAGATTCTATAACTCACCCTCTAAATATGACATCCTCCAGGTTGTTATGAACACAGTCATTAATGCTGCTTGGAAACAGATGTCCAATTGACTCTAAATCCAATTAATTCTAAATCAACATGACTATTATCATCTGACCTTCAGTAATTCATTTTGTTTACAAGAATGAGAAATATCTTGTTGAGAAGAGAATATGCTGAGACATTAATAGCCTGCCATTCACCTGCCTGTATATTAAAACTTTCTCAAATCTGAAAGGATTTGGCAGGACTTGGCTAGTTCTTAATTATCACCATTTTCTTTTCTAAGTGCTCTCAAGTCATCTATTTAATAACTCATTCCAGAATTTTATCAGGGTTCAATATCACCTCAGATTTCACCTTTCAACCCTTCTAAAAGATTAGAACAAAAGTATTTCAGTACTTCTCCCTTCTCTGTGATTTTGTGAATTAATATAGTGATTCACTGAACACATTTACAATTTTTTAATACTCTGCAATGTAGTTAACTTAGAGTACAAAGAGAATTCACTGAATGTAGTAAGCTGCTCTTTAATTTTTTGCATATTTACCTTCAAAGTAAACCCTTTTTAAAAAAAAGTCCGTGGCCGGGCTCAGTGGTTCAGCCTGTAATCCCAGCGCTTTGGGAGGCCAAGGTGAGTGGATTGCCTGAGCTCGCGGGTTCGAGACCTGCCTGGGCAACTTGCCGAGACCTCATCTCTACAATAAATCAAAAATTAGCCAGGCGTGGTAGCACAAGCCTGTAGTTCCAGCTACTTAAAAGGCTGAGGCGGAAGGATCGCCAGAGCCCAGCAGGTCGAGGCTGAGGTGGCCGAGAACGGTCACTGCACTCCAGTCTGGGTGACAAAGTGAGAATCCAACTCAAAAAAAAAAGATCCATATTTTTCTCCTACCTCAAGGGTCACTCCCTAAATGAAAAAGATGGAGTCACCCTACTTTTTCCTATTATTTTAAGTTTAAATGATACACAAATTCCATTGTAAAATATATTGGTGAACCTATAATCTTTTTGACTGACTGCCCTGTTTACTAAAAAGTTTGGGAATGGCCAGGTGTCGTGGCTCATGCCTATAATCCCAGCACTTTGGAAGGCGAGGTGAGAGGATTGCCTGAGCCCATGGGTTTGAGACCAGCCTGGGCAACTTGGCAAGACCTTATCGCTACAATAAATCAAAAAAAGTAGCTGGGCATGGTGGTGCATGCCTGTAGTTCCAGTTACTTGGAAGGCTGAGGTGGAAGGATCACCTGAGCCCAGCAGGTCAGGGCTGCAGTGGCTGTGAGTATGCCACTGCACTCCAGCCTGGGCGACAGAGTAAGACTCCAACGCAAAAAAAAAAAAAAGTTTGGGAATGTTGTCACAATGTTGGTTAATGCAGACACAGCAACATCTCTTATACTGCTGAAGTTATTACGGCTTTAAAATTATTTTCTGAACTTGCACTCTCAGTGCATATAAGACTCAAAATACATGACAAACTTGAAAAATGTATTTCTATAAGTATCATCACATCTTAAAATGTTAAAATTGATGATAAATCACCCCTATTGCCTTTAGACAAGCATATTCCCAGTTGGTAAATACTAAATTGTAAATCTCAGCAAGTTACTTCAACCTCAGGATGATAAATCTAGTCCAAATATTTGTGTGTGTGTTTCTTAAGGGTAGCATGGAGATAGATAAGGGTTAGAGAGAAGTGCCCAGAATATCCTTTTTAAACTTAATCTAGAATCTTTATAATTATGACTGGGTAGCATTAATTCCAAGTATATCATGCATCCCCTTCCCCCCAGATTACCCTAAATTCACAGAGCAACACATTTGCTATTTTTAATAAATTAAAAGTTCACATTGATACTTTAGACTAGATAGCCAAAGAGCCTAATAATATGATATCCTAGACTTTACTTTTTAAACAACAGTTCAAAAATCTAGTTGGTATCAGCAATGACTAAAACGACTATTACTTGGTGATGTGAAAATCCACTTCTAATCTAAAGTCTTCCACATCTCTGGTTACAGAAAAGTCAATGATCAAAGTATATCCATAAGATATACCTGGTCATTTCCATAATTATACTAATAACATGTTATTTTTATTAGTAATTCAGCAACATTTTTCATTCTAAATCTAGTTCAAAAAGGTAGGAAAATATATTTTATAAATGTGCAGGTTCTGAAATTTGTAAAACAAGAATAAATTATATATATTGCCAGTTTCTACTCATAAAGGAACTATGTTTTAGTAGATTTTTATTTCTGATCATTAATTTTCCCTTATGCATAGTTCAATTCTGATTCACATATTCATTCATTTATGGAAGCACCACAGCTCAGTGAATGATGGTTTTAGAGGCAGACCCTTAGAACCTAGACTCAACCATATACCAGCCAACTAACCTTAATCTTGCTAAGTGACCTGAGAATAACAATTTGTACTGACTTTGTAAAGTTTCCATAATAATTAAATTAAATACTGCAAATAAAGCACTTAGCATATGACCTGTTCCTTCCCTAGTACTACCAACCAGCCACACTGCACACCCCCCAAGGTAGTTATTGTCACCATTCAACAAATATTATGGAATACACAAACGAACATTGTAAATGAGGAATTCCTTGTTTATTGTACATACCCACTGTGTGCTATCAAATCCAATTCGGCTTCCTTTGGATTTTGACAAACCAGCTCCATTCTAGAAAGATAACAAAATAACTTTTTAGTAAATTCAAAGTCCAGCATACACTACATTTAGGGTAAACATGAGATTCAAACTACATAATTAGCACATAATCACTAAAAAGCATTATTCAATTGTCTATTTTCACATAGTCATGACCTAAGAATTCTACAATTTTATGATACAACAACCCAAGATGGAAAACACTGATGGACTACAGTAAGTTAATTAAGTTATTAAACAATAAGGTATATATGGCCATCTCTGAACATCTCAGAACCAATTAATATCCATCAATGAACAGCAACTCTTTGCTATCTCTTTGGAATTAGGGTTTGTCTGTGTAGGTCTATATCTGTAACCTCAACTCTATAAACCAAATTAGTGTTTGTAACCTTTGGAAAAGTGATAATACAGTATAATACATTTACTGAGCAGCTCCTAAGTGACAGGTACTTGTTTGGCACTTCCATTATGAATTATGTATTCTCATTGACCCCTCACAACAATCCTGCAGAGTAAACATTATTATTTCTGTTTTAGAGACACCAGTATTCATACTTTATCTTTCATATATTCTAATTTTGAATATTCAGGTTTTAAAAAATAATATTTTAAAAAACATTCAGGTTTAGAGAATCAGAAGGAAGAAAAATATTTTGTTTTCATCTGATAAGCCCCAAAATACTCTGAAAGGAAAAAGAGAAAAAATATTTGATGGTCTAGAGACAAAAGGAACAGTGTTTTGAGACCAAAACAAATGGGAAGATGTTAAAGAACAATTAGAGTAGCCTCATTCTAAAAATAAAATGTGCTCCAAGTTCCTAAACTCATCTCCCCACTAAACTCCACACTCAAGGGCTGGGACCAAGTCCACTCCATCTTTGTGTCAGCAGTGTCTAGCATAGTGTTTAGTAATTAGTAAATGCTTAGTAAAGGTTTGTTAATTGAAGGGAAAGTGGAAGAGATAGAGTGATGAATATACTAGGCAATTAGGGTAGAGCCAGAATTGGTCTCTCTTCACAACCTTAGCAACTTAGCCAATAACATTGAAATATTAAGAGATATTTGGGAAAAAAAAACAGGCCAGGCTCAGTGGCTCAGCCTGTAATCTCAGCACTTTGGGAGTCCGAGGTGAGTGGATTGCCTGAGCCCGCGGGTTTGAGACCTGCCTGGGCAACTTGGCGAGACCTCATCTCTACAATAAATCAAAAATTAGCCGGGCGTGGTAGCACGCGCCTGTAGTTCCAGTTGCTTGGAAGGCTGAGGCAGAAGGATCGCCAGAGCCCAGCAGGTCGAGGCTGCGGTGGCCGGGAGTGGCCACTGCATTCCAGTCTGGGCGACAGAGTGAGACTCCAACTCAGAAAAAAGAAAAAAAAAAAAAACAACTGCAATTCAATTGAAAATAGATTGTAAACATTGTAATATAGTCACTTGTTGCTCACCACAGTCCTACATTATTAGATAAGACTAAATTTCTAAGCTGCTTGATTTGTTGAGTTTGGGATAAGTAATTTCTAGTGAGGCAGTAGATTATATTTATTGAGATATAATTCACATACCACAAAATCTGCCCTTTTAAAAGTATAATTCAGTGATTTTTTAGTATGTTTAGAGTTGTGCAACTGTCACCACTATCTAATTCCAGAATATTTTCATCACTCCAACAAAAAAGTTTCTATTAGCATTCACTCCCTGTTCCTTCTTCTTTCAGCTGCTATCGTAACACTAATTTTTTTCTCTATGAGTTTGTCTATTATGGAAGTTGCATAAAAGTGGATCATATACATGGCCTTTCGCTTCTGGCTTCATTTACTTAGCATGATGCTTTAAAGTTTCCCTTATGCTGCAGCATATATCAGCATTTCATTTCTTTTTAGTAATATTCCACTGTACATTTACTCAACAGTTGATAAACATTTGGGTTATTTTCATTTTTTGGCTATTATGAATAATGCCATCACAAGCATTCATGTTGTCTAGTCACTCCCTTGTATATACACACAACTTGCCTCTATCTGACTTCATTTTACTTGTTCAGCAAAAATTCAACTCTCTACTTATTCTGCACCTGCAACTGGGCAGCTAAATATGGCTGCTAACTAGTGTTACTTTCAAATTCATGACCACTCATCTCAAGTGGGGTCTTAATTCTGCCTAGAAATCTACTACATTTCCCTTGTCTATTAACTGTCTCATTCTCCTAAATGAATTTTTCCCTTTTTCTCTTTCTAACACTTCCTCCCTGTGCTTTCTATTTCAGTGAGGAAAAAAAAATGAGAGAAAAACTTTCAAAAGCTCCCACCACATCTTCGCATCTACTGTACTAGAATTATATCCATATAACCTGCCTTTCCTCCTATCATAATGTATTAACTGCCTACATTCCTATCTTAGGCCAATCTCTTCACTTATACACTAAATTCCATCCCTCTTGCCTGGCCAAAAACATTGCTCAAGCAATTTTTATTTCTCTGCTGGATTATTCCCATCAGTCTACAAACATAATTACTATTTCTCCCATTTTAAAACAAATAATTAAAAAACAAGCAAACAAAAACCTTCCAACTCCTCTTTTCCCAACAAATAGTTTTTTGTCCCCCATTACAGCAAAATGTCTAACGGGTTGTCTCTTCTCATTGTCTCTAATTCCTCTCCTCCTAACAACTCATATGAGTTTAATTTTACTCTACCAAGCATCATCAAGATCACCAATGACCTTGCAAATCTAATGGTCAATTATCAGTCCTTATCTTATGTATCTATCAAGAATTGCTGATAATTGCTGTTTCACTAAAACACTTTATTCACTTGGTTCTCAGTATCACCATATTTCTGCTTTTCCTGCTAGTTCTTTGTCTAGCTTCCTGGTTCTTCCCACCTCCCTGATGTGTTGGAGGGTCCCAAAGCACAGATGCTGAGACTTTCTCTCTCTCTTTAAAACAAAAAATCTTGTTCACGTCCTTGGTATATTACCTAGTCTTATGACTTTAAATACCTTCTATATGCCTATAACTCCCAATTTATATTCCCAACTCTTATCATACCTTTGAACTACAGATTTATATATCTACTTGTCTATTCACCTTCTTCATTTGAGTGTCAAATAGGCACCCCTAAGTTAACATGAACAACAACAAAAAACCTCTTAATTTTTACCATTCCTCAAACTTTTTCTTCCCAGTCTTTTCCATCTCAGTAAACAAGTTTTCCATTCCAATTACCTAGGCCAAAAATACAAGTTATCCCTGACTCTTTTCTCTCATACCCTATATCTAACACACTGACAAATCCTGATAACTCTACTTTCCATTCCTCACCAACTCCACCAACTCTCCTGTCCAAGCCATTATCAACTCTTATGTAAATTACTAGAATAGCCTTCTAACTGGTCTCTTTGTCTCAGCCCTTACCCCTACAATCTATTCTCATCAGAGCAGCCAAACTTCTTCTGAAACACAAGTCAGATCATATCAGCTCAAAACAATCCTATGGTTCCCAATCTCATTCAAAATAAAAGCCAACATCCTTATAATGGCTTACAAGACCCTAAACAATAGGAAACTCTGAATTTACCTACTATTCTCCCCATCACTCTTACCCCTCTATCGTTACAGTGGTCTCTGGTGCTGTTCTCAAAACTGCCAGACATGTTTCTGCCTCAGAACTATAGCCTCTCCTTTGGTTTCTACTTGGTGCTCCTCCTCTAGACATCCACGTAACTCATCCTCTTTGAATACATCGTGTCCTCTATTTGTAATGACCTTCCACCCTTCTTCACTTGAAGAAATCTTACTCATTCTACAAGACCAACTCAAAATACCATTTCCTCCAACAATGACCTATATATAATCCTTCAAAAAAGATCAAGAATCTTGCATAATTTTATCAAGTAACTGATCAACTAAAAGTATTTCAAAAACCTTTTTTTTTTTGTCCATGATCTGAATGGCTACAAGATTAATTTCCATTTATAAATAATGGTATATAAAATTGTTCACTGTGAATGATTACTGCCAAACTTGAAATCCAAACTCCTCTTTCAACTTCGTTCTTTTTCTAACCAAACACACACAGGTCACTAAATATAATGCAAAGATATCCCAACACATAACCCTGTAAGTAGCCTCCTAGATTATATGAACAGCTGATTACTGCAGGCATTGGTGCTGTTTATCAGACTAAGCCAAGAAAAACATAAGGCTTGGATCACTCAGTGCCTAACACAAACACAGTTCATTGGTTTGTTTTCCCTTCACAAAGGTATCAATATTTTGTAATTTTTATTTGTGCTGCAGCAATCCTTAAAGCCATCTCATTTCCTGACTTATCAATCCTGTAGTATTTTGTTTGAACATACTTGTATGTTCATGGTGAAGTAGCTCTATGAGTGAAGACAAGTTTTAGGACCTGACTGGCAATCTTGGGCAAGAAACTTAACATATCTGAGTACCAGTTAACTCATTTATGAAAAAGTGATAAATGTAAGCTCAAAGGGACACTTTAACAATTTAATACAATTTTACTTATCAAACTGCAATGTAAATCTGAAAAATATTAGAAAATTAATAGTTGTCATCTTCTGAGCATCTATCATGTATCAGATACTAAGTACTGTATGTACTAGATGCATTACATACATTATCTCAACCAGCAAAGCTGCCAATAGACCCACTTTGTGGAGCACAAAGAAGTGGCTTGCTGAAAGCCAAACTGCATAAGAACTATGTAGTCCCCTCAAAACACAAGAATTACTGCTATTGCCACATCTATCAAATGATGAGTTTCCTGAGAGGAGGACCTATATTCCAGCTAAATATGTTACGTATGACAAGTAATCAATAAATACAATTGCACATATAGAATTATAATCACATTATCTTATTAGGTGCAGTATAAGGTAATGAACAAAAAACATTCTCTAGAGGATCCTGGAGACATGTCCTTTCTTTTTTTGGTATGAGCTGAAACCAATAGAAGATGCTCACAAGGCCACCACACTATAAGAGTTTGTATTTCAAAGACCTGAAAGGTTATTCTGGAATATGAAGAGTCAACTCTATCTATTTATGAATTTTAGCAGACCTAATATACTAGTTCTTTACTCAGATCTTATATAGGGACCATAGAAAAGCTAAGTTTGTCTAACAAGCTAGGACCACAAGAGGAATTCTGTGGTAAGGCCTTAAAAACAGTCAGAAGTAGGCCTACTTAACTTAACCCTTCTTCCCTAACCAATGACAGATATTACAGTACTCTTTCCCAAAGAGCCTGAAAAACTTTGCAGTCCCTCTTATCATAGTGTCACTGGCATTTATTACTACTAAAAGTGGGCTGGGATCAAAGTTAAAATCAATTTTTCATGCCTAGCTTTAACACATAATCTCAGGTCTCTCAAAATCACCTTGGAGTTCAAGGATAACTTAGAATCACAGTTTTAATTATCAGCTAACCTATAATGAATACACACAAAACATTTGGAAGTGTGCATGTTACATAGAAAGAGATCAGTAAATGTTAGCTATTATTATTTTTATTAGTAGTATTTTCAATTTTATAATGAAAAATAGTATTTGTTATATTATGTCCATGGTATACCAACTGCCTTAGTCATAGTGCCATATTCTTAAAGAAAATACAATATTTTGAACAGAAGTAAGCTAATTTTATTAAATTTTAGTTAACCTTTTGCATACCATTATATATGTAAAGTTTGTTATCCATGTTAGAACTCTTGTTTTTTATGTTTACTATTAAATTATAGGTTTGCTGATAATGCTAACCTATAATTTCATACTGATTAAGACTACTGTTCTGTACTTTTCAACTAACAAATCAAACAAATTTAATTTAACTAGAAATAATTTTTATTTGTGTGAATATACTTTATCTAAGAATATCCCACAAAACTGCTCACTGAACAAATGAGGAATGCAATTCAGATACAACCAGTAAACAAAGTTAACAAAATTTCGAGTTCTCGTCCTATGTCCAGAGAAAATGTATTAGAACACTGAGGATGCACCTATGCTTCCTTAAAATTTGAGTTCAAAAACACTGTAAATAAGTGAAGTCTGTAAGTTTAGTAAGAAACCCCAAATTTAAATATTTCTACAAGGAAACAAAAAATTTTTAAAGTTAGTAGCTTCAGCATCTAATTACTTTATCTATTTGATTTTATAACTATGCTTTATTTTATTTTTAGACAGGATCTTGCTCTGTTCCCCAGGGGAAATACAGTGGTGATCATACCTCACTGAAGCCTCAAACTCCTGGGCTCCCCACCTCAGGCTCCTAAGTAGCTGGGACCACAGGAGCATGCTGCCATGCCTGGTTAATTTTTTTTTTTTTTTTTGAAAGATGGGGTCCCACTATGTTCCCAGACTGGTTTCAATCTCCTGGTCTCAAGTGATCCTCTTGCCTTGGCTTCCCAAAGCACTGGGATTACAGGCCTGTCCTTACTATTTTTAAATAAAGCATTTTCCCCCTGCTCGCATAGAGAAACTACTTGTACTTCTTACAGAGAGTATCTTATTTTCACACTAATAACATGCAGGAAGCATCCACACTCCCACTGGCATCTGTCCCAAATTAAATTACAGATATATAGCAGGAAGAAATCATCTTGTTTATTGTTTCTATAACCATGGCAAAATACTCTACAAATAGTGACTTTAAAATAAAAGTTTTTGGGAAAAAGGTGTCTGAATTAATGAGTAAAATTTAAAATTCCATTTTATAGGATGCAAAATGACTTGGCTAGGAATAGTACAATTTCTGTGTATTTCAATAAAACAAAAATAACCATTGATATTTTAGAATTTAGATGTTATAATTTCTACCTATTATTAACAGTAGACATAAAAAACAGGAACTCTAGCATGGATAACATAAACTTTACGTATATAATGGTATACAAAAGGTTAACTGAAATTTTAAAACATTAGCTTACTTCTATTCAAAATATTGTATTTTCTTTCATGAATATGGCACTATGACTAAGGCAGTTGGTATACCATGGACATAATACAACAAATACTATTTTTCATTATAAAATTGAAAATACTACAAATACAATAGCTAACATTTACTGATGTAACATGCACACTTTCAAATGTTTGGTGTGTATTAATTAATTTAAGCTTCACAAGTTTATGAGGTGGTACTGTTACTGCCCTTTTTTTGCAGATGAGAAAATAGAGGCATTTGGAAGTCAAGCAATATACTAAAGATCTCACAGCTAATACGTAGTACAGATGAAGTGGAATCCTACATTGGAGTTCATGATCTTTTTTTTTTTTGAGTTGGAGTCTCACTCTGTCACCCAGACTAGAGTGCAGTGGCCGCTCCTGGCCACCGCAGCCTCGACCTGCTGGGCTCCGGCGATCCTTCTGCCTCAGCCTTCCAAGTAGCCGGAATTACAGGCATGCGCTACCACGCCCGGCTGATTTTTTGATTTATTGTAGAGATGAGGTCTCGCTGCCCAGGCGGGTCTCAAACCTGCGGGCTAATAACTCTATTTTTAAATAAGGTCACATTATAAGGCATTGGGTGTTAGGACTCCAATATGTTTTTCTGGGGACATAATTCAACCATAAAATGTATTATCTATTGTATTTCCTATCATGAAAGATAAAGATTTTATTTTTATTTATTTATTTTTTTGAGTTGGAGTCTCACTCTGTCACCCAGACTGGAGTGCAGTGGCCGCTCCCGGCCACCGCAGCCTCAACCTATGCAACATTGCCACCAAGGGGAAAGGGCCAATACAGCAGTTATTTATTGGAATTTAATATATAGTTAAGATGGGACTTTTATATCAATGGGGTAATTCAATAAGGAATATTGGGCCAAATTGCTTAACTACTGGGGAAAAATATAAGTTAGATATCTAATATTTAGCTCATATTAAATTGTATTCAGTTTAAAAATTAAACATAAAGTATAATAAAAGTTAAATATTTCCATAGTCCTGGGCTACCTATAACATAAAAACCAGATGCCCTAAAGAAAAAAGATCTTGACATCTACCTAAAAATGAAATACTAATGCATGCATCATAAATTAGCAGAGATACACCATGAATTTAAAGTTAAAAGGCAAATTACAAACCAGAAGAAATATTTTAAGTACATATGATGATAAAGATTTATTTAATATTCTTTAAACTACAGAGAACGGAAAAAGACAATATCATTAGAAGAATCTGTGAAGGATATAAATAAGAAGAAATAAGAATTAAAGAAAACTAAGAAGAAACAATAAACATATGTAAAGATGTTTAATCCATTAGGAATCAAAGAAATTACCTCTAATGGAGTTAAATATCTGTCAGCTTTAGATATCAAAAACACTAAATATTAAAGAATAAGGGTTCTGGCGTAGACTCCTCAGGTTCAAATTCTAGCTCAAGACTTAACTGTGTAACATTGGACAGATACATTTTCCAAATCTCAGTATTTTTTCTGGGAATATGGGGACAACAGGATCTATTCTGTTTGTTGTAAGAATTAAATGTATGTGTCGGGTACAGTGGCTCATGCCTGTAATGCTAGCACATGGGAGGCCGAGAGGGAGGGGGATTGCTTAAGCCCAAGAGTTTGAGATCAGTCTGGGCAACATAGTAGAACCTTGTCTCTACAAAAAACCAAAAAATTAGCCGGTGTGGTGGTGTGCACCTGTAGTTCCAACTACTCGGGATGTTGAACTGGAAGGACTGCCTGAGCCTAGGAGGTCGAGGTTGCCATGAGCTGTGATCGTCATGATCATATCACTGCACTCCAGCCTGGGCAACAGAATGAGACCACAACTCAAAAAAAAAAAGAAGAAGAATTAAATGTATGTAAAGTGCATACTTAGCATAGTGCCTACTCAATCAAGCATGTAAAAAAAAAAATGCTATGGCAGACATTATACCCATTCCCAAACTCCTTCTCCTTTGCAGTCTCTATTATAGAGGCTGAAAAAGTTAAATAACAACAACAATAATAAAATCTTACTTTCCCAGATTCTACTGTAGCTTGGAATCTGGTGGCCAATGTCACAAAAGTAGAAGCCTGCTAGATCACACTATATCTTCTTCCAGACTTGATTGTAGCACAAGAAAAATGCTAAGAGAATTTTGGAGATTCTGGGCTTACAGATATGAGACAAATAGTCTCTCTACTTGTTTAAGCTATTAGTCAGCCAAAAGCATCTCTAATGGATACAGCTGTCATTACTATTGATATTATTATTCTCATATTTGGAAAAGACAGTCAGGCATACTACTTGTCCTCAAGAAGGATAACTTTGCAATATATAGCAGAATCTAAAATGTGTATATTAGACCAAAAAATTCTATTCTAGAACTTTATCCTAAGGAAAAAACCACGAAGAGTTAAAGATGTCACACAAAGATATTGCTTGGATAAACAGTCAAGACAGTGGGTAGCACCTGTACTTCTTATTATTTTTAAAATTATATAGCCTGGAAAGAATGGAGCCAGGTATAAATGTTAAGCTCTGCATGTGAGAAACTGGGTAGTTTGGGTAGGTAAATTACCTAACATCTCTGTTAAGAGTTTAAGTTTTCTCATCTATAAAAATAGTCTAATAACCTCAGGAAACAATGCTGCATAACAAATCTCTCCCAATCTTATTTCCTTCCTCACAGATCTATATCAGCTGGAGCAGCTATGCTTTGATCTGCTCTATACATCTTATTCGCGGCTCAGGCTGGAAGAGCAGGATCCACCCAAGATATTCTTCTCTTTTCCTGCAGATCAGGAGAGCATGAAGGGCAAGTCAAAGCACAACTGCCCATGTGACGACTCTGCATATATCTATTAACATTGTACTGGCTAAAGCAAGTCTCATGGTCAAACCCAACATCAATAGAGCAGGGATACATACTCCCCTTTAGTGGTGGACAGAGAGAGAAATAACCAATTCTGAAGTTATTAACTAGTTCTGAGTAAAAAATAAGAATAAAAGAAAAAAAACCCGAAGCCTCATTTTTATTCCATGGTTGTTTTTAGGGTTAAACCAAGCACAGAAAGCATCTAAGTACAATTCTTAATAACAGCAGTTATTATAATAATAACCCCCAGTGAGAGTGGCTAGCAACTGTCCACAATGCAACAATACCTTCTCAACTTTGAAATTCCTTATCTGAACTAAAAAAGTATATTCTGTTGGATCTTTAAAAGAGATTTTTTCCCCAAACCATTGTCTCTACTTCTTTATTCCTATAGATAGAGATAAAGGTGAGTCATATCATTACACTTTCCTGGTAGGTAGTAAATTAAAACATATACTGTAACAAAATAAACAAATCTTGATATTTTATCAAAATTATTTATTGTTGAGTACATTTAAATGAAGAATAATCTTTTTAGCAAAATAACAATTTTTAAGTAACTATATCAGAAAATTTCGATAGATTAAACTTCACTGAAACTTGGCACCTTTGTCTTTAATGTTATTACAGTAACATTTAACTGTAATTTTGAATTGCTTGCCACACATCACAAAGATGAGAATCTCATCTTTGAAATATTTCTGCAAAAATTTGAATAACTGTGATTAATTTTATGTATTGCAAAGGAGAAGTGTGTTAAGAAAATATACAGCTAAAATGAAGTCTGATGAGAAAGAAGGAAACAAAATTACCTTTGTTGATAAATAGTGCTTGTAGTAGTACAACTGAAACAGCAGAAATGCAGAACTTGTCAATGTTAAAAGGGCCAAAATCACGTTCTTATTGATTCTACTCATTAGTTTGCGGTGATCACTTGGTTGCCTTTTGAAAGT
Organism: Carlito syrichta; assembly: GCF_000164805.1. Classification (NCBI taxonomy): domain Eukaryota; kingdom Metazoa; phylum Chordata; class Mammalia; order Primates; family Tarsiidae; genus Carlito; species Carlito syrichta. Next base: position 266,957 of record NW_007255728.1, on the reverse strand, counting down.
AACCCAGTCGTTTTCATCTTTTTAGATAGGGAGATAACTTTGTTTTCTGTGAATAAAAAAGATATTTCTAAAGAGACAAAAAACTATTTTTAATTTTTCACCTCTAACAACCAACAACAGAACAAAGCTACCCAAAGTTCCACAAAATGAATACTGTTTGACCTAGCAATTTTCTATCCTAAAGAAATAATCAGATACAAGACCAAAGATGAAAGAACAAAAGTGTTTATCATAGTAATCTCTACAATTGCAAATAACTGAAAACATAAATAGGATATTTATAAAAGCTGACCAACAGAGATTGAGAGGTGCGTCTCCTCTAGAGTTTCTGATTCAGTACATTCGGTATTTGTGACCTGCAAATTGGCATTTCTGACAAAGTTCCCAGGTGATATTGCTGCTGCTGACTATATTGAGAACTACTTACAAAGCAGAAATTGAGAACGTTTTGGGTCAAAAAACATGGTCTGTATGATAGCTGTTTGTTGTCTTTTGAGTTTTTGTGAGTTAGGATATGGTCCGTTTTTATATATGCCCCATGTATGCTTTCAGGTTTTTTGCAAGTGTAAAGAATAATAAACATTTTGTTCTTTCATTGTAGGTCTTATCTCTGATTATTTCTTTAGGATAAGAAATTTAATATTGTTCTACTTCTTCCTACGTTCTCTCTACTGTTTGATTTTGGTTTAAATGTTTAGCTCTTCAAGCACTTATCTTTATTCCATCAAATATACTAAATACCTCTATTACTTGATGTCTAAGCTTTATATATCCTTTGTTCTCCAGATATAAAACAAAACTTAAAAATCAGAAAATTTATACTATCTTCTGCCTTCTCTCCTCTTTCAATCCTTTTATTAGTTATTTCTACTTTGTTATAGTTCTATTTCACAACTACAAATCTCACAGTTGTTCTGTTCCTATTTCTACACCGTTCCCTGACGATCCTTTTTCTGTATCATTTCCGTTCATCTGTTGGATGCCTGATATTTGTTTCCTTGCAGTTTATCAAAAAGAACGTATGGGTATTACTTACCTTTAGTTTTTACATTGTTCAAAATGTAATATAATACTGAGTGATCTTTCACCGAAACAAAGAACTGAGTATCACATGTTCTCACTTATAAGCAGACCTTGAACAATTATCGCAATACTATAAGAAAAGGATTGACAGTAGCAGGAAACTGCTGGGAGGGGAGTGGTGAAGCGGGACTGGTAGTAGTAGGAATCTTCCTGGGGGGGTACACCTCATCAACAAGGGTACCTGCATAATGAACATTTGTATACCTAACCCTGAATTGTACCCCACATCTTTAAAAAAAAAAAATCAAAAGAAAAAAAAGAAAACATAGGGGCAGCCAACAGACAACAACAACAAAAAGTTGTCAGTTAACAGTTTGGCTTTGAGATCACTCTTTCTGCTGATGACTTTCTACCATTGTCCTATGATGCTAAATACTCCCGTGACAATATCCCATTTCTAGCCGGGCTCGGTGGCTCAGCCTGTAACCCTGCGCCTTTGGGAGGCTGAGGTGAGTGGATTGCCTGAGCCCACGGGTTCGGGACCCGCCTGGGCAGCGAGACCTCATCTCTACAATAAATCAAAAAAATCAGCCGGGCGTGGCAGTGCATGCCTGTAATTCCGGCTACTCGGGAGGCTGAGGCAGAAGGATCGCTGGAGTCCAGCTGGTAGAGGCTGCGGTGGCCGGGAACGGCCACTGCACTCCAGTCTGGGCGACAGAGTGAGACTCCAACTCAAAAAACCCCCCCCAAAACAAAAACAAAAACAATATCCCATTTCCCAACCCACCCTTCCCCTCATAGGTAATTTGATCTTTTTCATGGATGAGCAAAGGATTCCTTACCTTTGAAGTCAAATTTTAAAAAACAAACTAGGTTTTATAAGGATGTTGAGGACTGTATACTAGGTTTTCTTCAATCATTGTGTCCTTTCAATTGTAGAATATTTATTTTCTTTGTGAAAAGCTTTTTTAAGTTATATATTTGAATTTTTTTTCTGCTATAACATTGAACTCTTTATTTCCAGAACTACAATTAAGCATTTATTTTCCTTCGTTCCCATTTCACTTTGTTCAACTTTCAAAAGCATGTCATCATGTCCTTTACTGAGTTTTCAACATTAATCTCCCTTCCAAGGTGATCTTTACTTCCCTTGATTTTGTCTTTTTTTTCCTTTCCTTAGCTCTGACAGATTACGACTCACCATGTACTGTTATCTTACTATTTCATCCTAGCTCTTGAGTCAATTAACTTTGTCTCTTATTTTATGGTGGCTGTTTCATTAAATTTGTTAGGCCAATACACTTTTCTTATGAGCTCTTTGTCACTTGTTTTCTGTTCTCTTTGCAGCATTTATTTCTGCAGATACTGTGCTAATTTCCTTTTTATTATTAATCTTTGAATGACTTGAGCTCCCCCCAAATCAGTTGCTTGCAGAAGGACTATGGAAGGAAGAAACAAGGGTGACTATCGAAGGAAGAAACAAGAGTGTGTTTTAGATTAGAAGGTGGCCTCCCTGGTATACAGGAAAGATCTTTATGAGAATCTTTTGTATATGTATACAGAGGGTGCCAAAAAAAGTATACACATTTAAAGAAAGGAAAAAACTGTTTAAAAATTGTAACATTCAATATATACCAGTAACAAAAGATGAATACAGGTCACGTTTGACTTCTGCAATTACAAGAGGTGCTCTAAGTGGTTACCATCAACGTCCAGACAACTTCTGATTATGGCAAATTAAAAGTAATACATAGATAACATCTCTTAGAATGTATTTATACATTTTTTTTGGCATCCCCGATATATGTAAGAAAGACAGAGAATGTATGTGTGAGAGAAAGTTTAAACTACTTCTTTCAGATGTCAGAGACTCGCAGCAAAGGGCCACTTGTAATCTCCCCTCTACTTTGCCTCAGCAAGAGAGTGCTTCCTGCAAAGATGGTGTATCTATGTGCTTCTTCATATGCTTTTCTTGCTAGTTCATGTTGCCTATTAGTCCAAGGAAACTCCCACTGTCTTTCCATGCATCCTGAGCCCACGGTAAGCAGAAGATTCATCTCTTTGCTCTGCCAGTCCTGAGATCTCTTTCTACCAGCGTTCTCTTTCAACTTCTTTCAGCTTACATGTAGCAACCACTTTTCCAGTATTTTGATTTGGGGTTATAGTCTTCTAATCTCAGTAAAGATGCAATTACATCTCTGACTCTCATTTTTCTTAACTGTTCAGGGTAATTTAAGATAGAGGAGGGCACAAATGTCTTGATTCTGCCATCCTAAAATCAGCAGTCTTGGTTTGGGGTTTTAAAACAATCCAAATGAGCTTTTAAAGCTGTACCCTAAGTAAAACAAATACTTTAAGAAATTATAAATTATGTAAGGTTAAAAAAAAAGAAATTATATAAGGTCAACAAACTACTTAAAAGAAACAAGATCAACAATGATGAAAAAAATCCACCTGATCTACAAATAATGTATATTAAATAAAGACAATTGAATAAATCATGATTATTTTTTCTCTCTTAAAATTGTGAAAGCTTGCAAAATAAATCAGCATTGGTGATGGTATTAGTTTCTGCATTCAGCTAAAACCTGCTGAAATAAAACCATAGAGGTTGAGTACCCCTTATTTGAAATGTTTGGGACCAGAGCGTTTTGGATTTTGTAATATTTGCATTATAATTAGCGAGTGAGCATTCCAAATCTGGAAATCTGAAACACTCCAATGAGCACTTCTTTCAGTATCATGTTTGTACTCAAAAAGTTTCAGATTTAGAATTCAGGATGCTCAACCTATACTCTGAAAAGGGCCACTCATAAGATTAAAAAAGAGAATACCCTTCATTTTCAATATTTCTGCTCAGTTTCTTGTACTTGCATTAAATAGTACATCAATGAATTGTGTGCTGATTCCTAGTGAAATCTAAAGTGGCATTCAGATTGTACCATCACTCAGCTTCTTCTAAGCCCAAATAAATAAATGGGAAAGAACATATAATAGGCCTATATAAGCTACTATTTATATAAAAATTTAAATAAGTATCTTGTTTTCTCTTTGGATGCATCTCTAGTTTACAATTAATTTTTACATAAAATAAACCTCCAAAATATATTATAAAAAACTTAACTCTATTTTTATTATCAAGATGATAGTCAATTAACTTCAAAATTTATTTTCTATAAATGCCAAGGCAATTAAATTGCAAAGAAGGAAGGTTAGTCTATCAAAATGTTCCTTTTCACTAGTACTATCTTTTTTTTTTTTTTTTTTGAGTTGGAGTCTCA
>NW_007255728.1:220524-262633 GCF_000164805.1 Carlito syrichta | reverse complement strand
GTGGATTCTCACTCTGTCGCCCAGACTGGAGTGCAGTGGCCGCTCCCGGCCACCGCAGCCTCGACCTGTTGGGCTCTGGTGATCCTTCCGCCTCAGCCTTCCGAGTAGCTGGAACTACAGGCGCACGCTACCACACCCGGCTAATTTTTGACTTATTGTAGAGATGAGGTCTCACCAAGTTGCCCAGGCGGGTCTCGAACCCGCGGGCTCAGGCAATCCACTCACCTCAGCCTCCCAAGGCGCGGGATTATAGGCTGAGCCACCGAGCCTGGCAGCACTATCTTTTTATTAGGGATACAGTAACAACTTAAAAGTGAACAATGTGATTTTTAAAAAATAGAGGCCAAAGTATGTTGATTTTACCTTTAAAATATCTCTTGCATCAACTCCCTCATTTCTTCACTGTCATTCTAATTTAGATTATAATTGTACCGAATGTTCTAATTTTAACTGATCCCCTTGTCTCCTCTTTCTAAGCATAATTTTACTTATACACTAACAGATGTTTCAAGTTGCTGACAGGTGGATCAAGTTACACCACAACCAAAAATTTTCAATGGTTACCTACCACCTACAATAGTTCGAGTTCCATACACTGGTGTCCAAGTGTATTTGACTAAACACAGTCAAATTCACTAAGCTTTTTCACACTTCACACTCTATGGTTTTTACCTAAGTATTCCTGAAATATGTCCCATACATTCTTCCCTCTGTGTTTTTGTTTGTTACTTCTTATCTGCAATATAATCTCATTTACTTTCATAAAACAATTTCTCATTTCTTTTCATAGTTCCTCACAAATGGTCCTTTTTAAAGTCGTACATGCTTTTCCAAGTCATAAGTGATCTTTCCACCTCTAAACTTCCAGTTTTACCTTCCTGCAGGAACAGGTGCCAAAAAAAAAAAAAAGGTAAGCACGAGATAAAGTGACAAATAAGATATAGTTCTCAATCTTTGAAGAGTTAAAAAACGAGTACAGAAGTTTTCAAAAGAAGAGTGGCAATACTGATGGTGGTGGGGTGTGTGATGGGGAAGTTTCTTCCAAAATGCACAAGCCCTGTCTGTTACCAGTCCCACATCTATTAACAACCACTGTTCTAGTCCATGATAGGCTCTATCAAAGATAAATATAGAAGCAATAATAATATGGTGTAATTGCTATAAAGAGATATGTACAGGTTATGATGAAAGCACAAGGAGAGACAACTAACCCTAAGGCTTTTACTACTTTCTATTTTCAATAATGGCTATTAGTATACATGAATCGTCTCCTCCACCAGCCTAAAACTTACTGGATTAATATCAAAGTATTCTAAAATATGCTGCACAATAGAGCACAAAAAACCTATTTAAATAGAAGTTCTCTGTCCTGCAGAAATTTTTATGATAAAACAGAATATAAAATATGAAGAAGTAATTTATTTAAAGTTTAAAGCTCATATCTGGATCCCATTTTCAAACAATAAACTTTTTTTTTAAAAACATTAAAAAATAACATATGGAGAGATATGGTATAGCACCAAAATGAAAACATTACATATATATTTCTTTTTATATGTAACATTTTAGCTATCATAATTAAAACACTAGGGAGAACAGGTAAAGAATTTTCTTACATTTAGGTAAAGCATCCTAAAGAAGTTAGTATATCATGTCTAATGGAAAAGAAAACAAAAAGTATTACAGAGATAGTAAATTAAAATGAGAGGGGGAAAGTGAAAAAAAGATGATACATGTTTTCAGAAGGGAAAAAGATGTAATGAGCATATTAAGGGGAATTATGAAGTTTAAGAAGCTCCAGTGTCTTAAAGTTCTAATGCAAATATGAGAAGGTTAATATAAGAACAGAATATTAAACATAAAATTATTCTTAGATGATGAGGAAGTAGGGCATGGCTAGTATATGGACTGAGATCTGGCAAAGAAGAAGAAAGAAATGAGCAGATCTGCTTCCCAACTGAACCATGAATGGGTTATAGGTGTCAGAGTTATCAATCCTCTCAGTCTTTGGGTCTGGGGCAGCTAGAGCCCAAGACTGGCCACCTCCAACCAAGAACACATACTTTTATCCTTCCTTTCATCTTTTATTATCAAATTTTACTGTGTGTCAAGACATGAAAAAGCTTGGAAGAAACTTGGTAGATAAAAGCCATATACAAATGTGTTGAAAAGGTACAGGATGAGTTCAAGATAGTTCTCAGGCTCTTTTGACAGTCAAGAGCAGTGCAGCATTGCGTACTCTTTCAGCTTCCCACTTACCCTTTTACATTATCATTTGTCCTTTGAAGGTACTGGCATGAAAATCTTTGGCAGTTCGCTTACCCTGACACCCCCCCACCCCACCCTGCCTCCCCAGCCTTCACTCTTTTGAGAATCACCTGAGTAGGGGTCTGTTTGAAAGAATGTCTGACTCTTTAATTCTACTTTTCCCCACTTCTGCCTTCTAGATCACCTCTCTTGATATCAGAGCCCCACAGACAAGAAATAAACTTCCCTGACACCTAACTTAGGCTTATAAGCTGATGTGTGCTAGCCTTGTTCCCTTAATGCTGCTATGTCTCAACTTACTCAGAGATATTGGGGAGCAAGAGGCAGGCATGGGTATGAATCAAATAAAACCAACATTCAAATGTGCTCTCAATTGCAAAATAAAACAGGAGGCTGAACTATAAAGGGAAGAGGGTAGTGTAATTCAGCAAAAGTATGATTAGAGAGATAAGGTAGCAGATTGGGAGGCATAAAGAGAAAATGCCTCTGAAAATTTAAGAGGTAAGACCAAAAAAAAAATCAACATTTTCCAGCTATTTTCAGAGCTAAAAAAGGCAAAGTAGAAATATCTAGTATCACATCTTCCCTAAATACGGCTGGTCTTTCTTGTTGTTCATTTCCTTTCTTTTTCCTACTAACTACTCATAAGAGTGTCAGCAGCTTGGAAGTAAAGATTAGACTGCAAGGAATTAAGAAGTCTCTTATCTGCTTACCATTCATTCACTTAATCCTTTGTGATAAACCTTTACCTCAACATGTTGACACATGAAGACTTTGGCACTTGGTCTCTCCATCTGATGCTCCAGAAAAATCAGAAATATACAGAATCTTTTTTGAATGACTATGGTATAAGAGGGTTTAGGAAAGAGAGTGGCTGAAATGAAAAGACTGAAGATAAGAGAGGTTCAATGTAAAAGAAGTGAAGACAGGAGATGTTGTCTTTGGGTTGGGGGGAGTGTTGGTACTCTCTCTCTCTTTTTTTTTAATCTTTACTGTTTATCTTACGTGAACATCACTTGATTTTAATAGTAAGAAAAAAATAAAAGAAATTTAAGTTATTCTCTCATCCCAAGGCTCAGTTAACAAATATTCATTTACTAGAATCCACATGTTGTAAGCTTTAATTATACTAATGTCCTCCAATTTTTGGAGTAACAAAATGGTGTTAAACCAAGCTATTTTTAAGTGAGTAAAGTCTTCCCCTCCAAAATGCAAGTATTTAATTGTCTGGTTGAAAACAGATGGGTATTTATCTTAGTAAAACTATAAAGCTAATAGAATCACACAAAAGGCTTAGAGTGTATCAAGTACTTAGAGCAATATTTGAGGTGTGAATGAATCTGAATGAATGTTCTCCAAAATATTAATAACTATTAATATTTATTAATAAACTATATTAATAAATATTATTTTTGGGTAGTGAGAATTGGGGCAGTTACATTGTTCTTTACACTTTTCTATATTGTCCCAATGTTTTTATAAGGTGCATGTACTATTTTCATAAAAAGTAAAATGGTTTCATCTTTAGAAAAACAGATGATGGGTAGTGGCTTAATAACTGCCACATTTGCTAGACAGGATCTAGATCTTGATCACTTAAAAGTATGGTCCTAAGAACAGCAACATCAGCATCACACTGAAGTTTATTAGAAATATAGAATTTTCAGCTCCACCTACTGATTATTAATCTGTATTTTAATAAAATCCTCAGGTGATGAATATGTACAATAAAATTTGGAAAGCATTTTCATTATTCACAATAGCAAAGTCATGGAATCAACCTAAGTATCCATCAACAGATGACTATATAAAGAAAAATGTAGTATACATACACACCATGGAATATTATGCGGCCATAAAAATGAATGAAATCATGTCTTTTGCAGGAACATGTATGAAGCCTAAGGCCATTTTCCTAAGTGAAATAGCTCAGAAACAGAAAATCAAGTACCATATGTTCTCACTTATAAGTGAGAGGTAAACAATGGATTCACTCGTACATAAAGTGGGAAATAACAGACACTAAGGACCCCAAAAGCGGGGAACATAGGAGAGCTGAGGGTTGAAAAATTACCTACTGGGTATAATGTTCAACTATGTGGGTGCTGAGTACACTAGAAGCCCAAACCTTACCATTATATAATATATTCATGCAACAAACTTGCATGTGTATTACCCCAAATCTATTTTTAAAAAATAACAATTAAAAAAATCTTTTTCAACAGGTCAGAACATCTTTTTTTTTTTTTTGAGTTGGAGTCTCACTATCGCCCAGACTGGAGCGCAGTGGCATGCTCCCGGCCACCGCAGCCTTGACCTGCTGGGCTCTGGCAATCCTCTCACCTCAGCCTTCCAAGTAGCTGGAACTACAGGTACGTGCTACAACGCGCCCAGCTAATTTTATTGATTTATTGTAGAGGTGAGGTCTCGCCAAATTGCCCAGGTGGGTCTGAACCCGCGGGCCAGGCAATTCACTCACCTCAGCCTCCCAAAGCGCGGGATTATAGGCTGAGCCACCAAGCCTGGCTCAGAACATCTTTTGAAAACTCTAACCCAGGCATACTTTGGAGTTACCATGGGTTTGATTTCAGACCACTGTAGTAAAGCAAATATTGCAATAAAGCAAGTCTCTCTCTCTCTCTCACACATACACACACACACACACACACACACACACACACACACACACACACACATAATTTGAAAAGCACTGATCTAGACATTAAAGTCTTTACATGCATGGAGAATAAGAACAATGCCTACCTTGTTCATCATATCCCTAGAGCCCCTCAGATATTTGTTGAATAAATTATATCTATTTGAATTATTTATTTTTCTACAGAGTTCCCAGAAATGGGTGTTTAATATTTGCTGTAAATACTGTTAAATGAGTTCAATAAGCATGTTGGTTCCTAAGAATCTATTACTATATGCAACTTTTTTTTTTTTTTTTACTATATGCAACTTTTAAAAAAGGAGTCCTGGCTCTTAGCTCTGAGATCTACATGCCTCCTTCAATAACTTCTCTAGCCTCCTATTTATAGGTATATCCTATAAAGGAGTTACTCTCTCTACAGTCTCTTCCTCAAAGTAAATCTATTTTCAATAATTTAACTATCACCTCTGAAAGAAACACCTAAGTTACAGTTTATGCACTCTACCTGTCTATATTCTCAACTTTATTTTCCTATACCTCAAATTTAATATGTTCAAAATTAACAATTTTATTTTCTGTCAACTATCTTCCTTTCCTACTCCAGAAGAAAGTAGCTCTCCATCCTCACAGACTCAAGTTTTACAGATTTTAGAGAAGAGACCAGCTGACCCAAAACATCACCTTACAGAGCAGAATAGGATCTAGACAAAGTAAAAGATAGTCAAGAGTTTAGTTACTGACAACACCAGCACAACAATCTGAATCACCTTATTGCCAATATACAATTGCATCCTGGAATTCAGAATTCCCATCTTTGCCAAAAGCGCTTAGATTTGCTTTTTAGAAACTCAGGTTCAAAATATCACCTAGAGCCAATAAATCAAGTCCTGCAGATTGTTCTTTTGATATTTCCCTAATTCCCTTTTTCTCCCTTGTCGGAGCATGCCACACTTCCTTTCCACTTGGAGTTCCTTCATCATTCAATGCCATCCTTTCCAAATCCTCTACCCTCACTAAACACATCTCCACGTATAGACTCTAAACTAAGAATGCCTATACCTGCCTTTTATATCTTTACCCGTGGCTCAACACAGATGGTTTCTAGTCATTCAAATGCTATCCATTCTTCCGTCCTCCTAATGTACTGCTCTATCACTCGCTTTGATATTTGTTCACAGGCAGTCTGTTATTCATTGGAAACTTGCTATCTTCAAAAGTACACAGAATCTGAGATACCACCTAGGTCCTTTTTCACAACTGAGAAAACTGAAGCTCAGAGAAAAGTGACTTGTCTCAGGTTACTTGAGAAATTGGTAATACTGATGAAATCTGAACTCAGATCCGGGACTGCTATCTGAAACCTTCTAACAGACACCTCTACACATATCCCATCTTTCCCTACATCCTCCAAAAATTAAAACAAAGCCACATGAAACTTTTTTTGGCATGGCTGGCACCAAAGCCACATGAAATTTTTTTGGCATGGCCGGCAGTGTCCACCCTAGGATTGAGCACACAAAGGGGACGCCTTCATATATTCTCCTCCAAATGAGTTGAAAGTTTAAAAATTGAAAGCAGGGAGCATCCGAAGAAGAGAAAGAGATGGTAAATTAAGTTACCTCCTCTCTAGAAAGCTGTCGTAGCTCCCGAGTGTCCACGGAGGAATTCCGCTCCTTCCCAGGGCATCAAGATCCTTCCCAGTTGGGACCCAACGTTAGCTCCCGCCACATCCTGCCTTCCCTTCCCCGTGAGCTAATTTCTCCGGCCACTACCCATTATGCACGCAGTGCTGCCAAAACCTAGCCAGTTCCTTCCAAGCTTCTGCCCTTCTACACACGTGGGTCCCACAGCCTGAGGCGCTGTCCTCACAAATTTTCCTCTAGAAAATTCCGAGACAGCTCTCACGTCCCCGCTCAACCGTCACCTCCCCAACCCGGCTCCGACAAGCGTCTCGATGGCCCTCCAAAGCTGAACCTGCCCCAGGTGAGGAGTTACCTGCTAACGCGCCCAGGAACGTGGGAAGGACCGGCCGAACGGACGTCTACCCACCAGATGCCTCCTGGTGAACTGACGGAGGAGAACCCAACCCGGGGCGCGCTCCCCGTCGAGGGCAAAGCGGGCGCCCAGAATGCTAGAAGATGGCCTGTGAGGACATCCGAGCTACCAACGACACCTGTGTCAAGGCACCCTCCTAGCCCCAGCGACCTAGCGGAGATCGCACACCCTACCTCCCAGACCACCACCGGCGGCAACTTCGCTTTACGGCACTTACAGCAACCGCTGCAAAAGGGGCCGTCAAGCACCGAGTCGCGGAAACTGACCTGGTTGGCGCCGGGAAGCTCTCCCAGTCCAGTTCCAACCTCGGCGTGTCCACGGCTGCTGCGTCCCTCACCGCCCGAGGTTTACTGAATCTGGGGATTTCCTGGTTTTTGGAATGTAGCCGCTTAGCCAGATCCCTTTATCTCTTGCCTTGGTAATAGCTACTGCAGCGCACAGAGTAATCTGTGGCGTTAGGGCAAAGAGCGATGAACTGGAGGCACCCGCTGAGCTGTTTCCCAAAGCGTGAGTTTCTCAGATAAAATATAGAATGCTCATTAAATGTGAACTTAAACGACGACTACTTTTTTTTAGTACGTGTGCTATGCAGAGAGGGATTCAAAATAACTCCCTGGTTTCTGGGTTGGATACAATGAATAGAGATGGGGGATAGAGTGGAACAGCAGCTGCGTTCGATATTGCTCTTGGGTTGAGATACCTTCATGACATCCAAGACCTAACGGGCTGTTAGACTCCAGGTTAGGGCTGGAAATATAGACATATACACTCCTGCACCTGGTTAACTTTTAACAGTGTAATCCAAGAAGACGAATTGTTAAGGATACGATATACATTAACTTTGTTGAATGAATTTTTGAAAACTATAAAGCACTAATCAAATTACTGAAATTTTAAGTTCTTTCCACAAAAATTACTATTCTCAGCCCAGTAAAAACTGAAAATACTCCCTTCATATATTTGTGGTGTTTTCTCAAATACATGTTCTTAAAAATTATAGCAATAAGGCAAATGAATAAATCTCACTTCCTAGAGTTTATAACATCTTTTTCCTTCTAGAAAGATCCTATGGACATACGAGCTTACTGTAGAAGTCCTCTTATCCAATGCACTCAGAATTAGTTCTTAGTAGAATTATCAAAAAAGCAGGTAACTCCAAAAGGAAGTTATCAAGATTAATGGGATTATTAGCACAGGTGCTAACATGATTGACCTAACATGGGAGAACTTGAGCAACAAATAACTGCTATTGATAGAAACACATCAAATATATATAAATTATTGTTTATAATGACTCCTTAAAAATAAATCTCAGCGTTTTCTTTCACCCCTGCCAGCTCTGCTTTTTTTCTCTCTTTCTCTAATAAACTTTGTTTGAAAACTTTGTAGAAAAAAAAATCTGTCATGAGTGAAGGTTGCCAGGTTGAAGATTTAATATTCAGAAACTAGATAAGGAAAAATATCAAGAATTTATCTTACCTTTCTTGTATGAACTGCCTATCAGTGTAACCAAAGTGATTACATAAGAATTCCAGTTAATAAATAAATGATAAAACAATCACCATTTTGCAACTCCTAATGAAATAATAGAGAGCCACATCAGTAGATGCTAGAGTTAAGGTGAAAGGTTGATAGAGAACTCTGCATTACATAGATGGATTATGCTGGCACCACCTGAGTCTACTGATCAATCTTACTAAGTATGGGACAAGCAGACATTATGTACTTCCTGATGTTATAGAAAGTACACAGCACCACCTGAAAGGATTCTTGCCTGAAAATTGAACCTGCATTTAACAAACTCTAGATCTAACACAGGGTGCAGAGAAGTAATCAGCTAAATTCAGAAAGCAGGACATTCTACAAGACTAATGTCCCAGTTTTTCTATCAGTGGTATTTAAAAGGGTAGGGGGTGGGGACTACTACAAAATCAGACTTAAGAGACGTAACAACCAAATGCAATATGTGGACCTTGACTGAATCCTGATTTGAACAAACTAACCATAAAAAGACATTTTAAAGATCTTTGACATTTTAATTTGGACTGAGTCATTTAGACAATAGTAAAATATTACTGTTTTAATTTCTTTTTATTTTAAAAATGTGGGGTAAAATTCAGGGACTATTACTGTTAATCTTGCTAAAAGTGTAAACCAAATGTGGCTGTATTTTTTAAAAAGTTATCATTGATGCATATGACAGTACTTCTAGGTAAAATTTTAAAACTTAAAAAATAGATGGCACAAACATGACAAAATGTTAACAACTGATAAATCTACGTGATGAGCATAATGAGTTCATTATAATTTTTCTCTACTTTTCGGTATGTATGGAATTATAATTAAAAATAACAAGAAAGTGGTAAAATTATCAGATTCTTAGAAGTAAGTACTTTGTAAGTGCATAACAAGTCTGGTTCTGAATAAATTTAAAGGCAGTTTAAACTGAGGATTATACTAGCTGATTTGAACTAATTTCTTTTTAAGTATGGATCTACTAATTGGAGTTTCTTACTGCAGACATAATGCATCATCTGTAATTTATAGTTTCTGTTTCTGCACCAGGAACTTAAACAAATGAAGAAATCTGAATTGAGTCCTAGAATTTTTTTTGCAAGCCTCACCTATGTCTTACAATTATATTGGACACAACTAATTTATCAGAAACTTTTTTTTAGCTCATCTCTAAAGTTCCCCCACTTTCTTTGTAAGTAACTTTTCATACTCATTTCGTATATATACTTAAACTATATACTTATAGCAATGACTGCCACTGGCATAAACAAGTTTAGGAATAAATAGCTAACTCAAGATAAACATACAACTGGTGGCAGTAGTATTTCTCAGACATATCAGAGGGTCAGCTGTGAGCCTTCAGCTCATGGTAAACATCAGTCAGTATGCTTTAATCTGGTTAGCCAGTACAGTTGAAGGAGGGGTACCAGGATGGGTAAAAACAGCTTACAAATAAACATCCATCTTTTTGTTATTGTTGTCTTATCAGGGAAGGCTTTTTACTTGGATGATATCAGCCAAGGAAAAGGGAGAGTGTCTCTCATTTGTCTCCCCATCTTTTAAAAATTACTTAGCTGTGTGCACATGAAAACATCCTGGGGGCCACGCCTAACATTTGTGGAGTTTGGGGCAGGAGTAACAAATGGAAGCCAACCCTGATAGATCAGAATAGTGTCAAAATAGCTGAGAGCTAACCATCAAATAAAATGTTATCTCCTTCTGCCTTGACAAATATTTCATCTAAAGGAACAGAAATCTTCATTCAAATATGGAATTCTCAGATTCCTTAGACATGCACTGGAAAGTGACAGCATGACAACTAGGTTGGCCTGTCCTTTTCTGAGCTCTGGGTCTTCTACTTCTAGCTTCAGCCTGCCTCAAGCGTTGTCACGCATGCAAGTAGACATCCCAGTCTGCACATCCAATCTCCATTTGTACTTCCCACAAACTCCCACCCATAGGGGTATATACAGCTGTAACCTTTTTTCAGGATGAACTTGGGGAAGAGACTGCTCATGTCCTGGAGTCAAGCTTCAGGTAATCGTGCAGGAATTCTGGGGTCCTAGCTATCTGGTGCTTATGTGTAGGAGTAAAGGAACGTGGACACCAATTAGGCACTATCTCTTGGCGATCCTTTAGTTGTTCATTCCATGGAGAGAAGCACAGTAAGAGTATGGGAATCAGGTCAGGTCCTCTCTTAACCAAGTAAAAGTGCATGCACATACTCATGGTATTTGTTTTTTATTTATTTATTTGTGTGTGTTGGAGTCTCACTGTTGCCCAAACTGGAGTACAGTGGCTGCTCCCAGCCACCGCAGCCTCGACCTGCTGGACTCCGGCGATCCTTCCGCCTCAGCTTTCCAAGTAGCTGGAACTACAGGCACACGCCAGCACGCCTGGCTAATTTTTTTTGATTTATTGTAGAGATGAGGTCTCGCCTGCCCAGGTGGGTCTCAAACCCGTGGGCTCAGGCAATCCACTCACCTCAGCCTCCCAAAGGTGCGGGATTACAGGCTGAGCCACCGAGCCTGGCACTCATGGTATTTATATATGTATACTGCGGATGACATTTTCTATTTCATAATACCATTATATTTTTCCATTAATAGCATATATCTTAACAGTTGTGTAGGGTTGCATGGAAACATCACAATCTAAACATCTTCTGTTGTAATAACCTTGTGCAAAAGGGGCATAAACATACTACTAGTACCATGCAGTATAAATGTAAAATGAGGATTAATAACAAAAAACTTGGGCAGAAAAGTAGACGTGCACATGATATCCTCAGCTCTTATTCCACAGAGATCCTAACCAGGATGCAGTAGGACTGGTATATTGAGAATGCTCTAAGAAAGCCAACTTCCATAATAGTTACAGATTTATAACATTTATTCGGGGGGGGGGGAATGCAGAGTCTATCTAGACCACTACTTAATAACGGTATTTGCTGGTGCAGCAAGTTCAAAAAGAGGAGTCTTCAAAACTATTAGCCCATTCTTTTTTTGAGATAACTAAGACCTGTTAAGCCAGTTCTTTGCCTAGCTACCAAAAGAGAGTATCTGCCTTTAGGGCCAACCAAATTTCTTTCTTCAGTTAACAGGTTGCTTGTATTCTACTGTGGTAATACTGCAGTGAATATTGGCTTAATTGTAAGTAAGAAAAAATATTTAGAAAGGAGATTTAACTTTTTAAGGGTATGTGCATTTAAATATATTGATGTTACTAAAATTCTCCAGAAACGTTCCATCCATCCACACTCCATCTTCTACACCAGGACACTTGTTTTCAATAACTTTGTCCACTCTTCTCCCCGTGATTCAAGACTATCCGGTATCCCTTTATCTTCTTATATAACTTTTTAGTTACAGGAACTCCAGTCTCATGTAGTCACTGATTTTTTTTCTTCTAAACTGTTTTCAAGTTAGAATACAAATTTTAAAAAGCTTTAGGTTCTTAGTTAAAATGTAATGCAACATGTGACAAGATCAAAAGAAACTAAATTCATCGTTTATATTATAGTTACAGTATGTTTCTCCATCTGTAGTTACACTGTACAAAACAGTAGCTGTTTAGCAACATGAAGCTCTTTATTTTTAAATTAATAACAATTAAAAATTCAGTTGCTTAGTACATTAGTCACATTAAAAGTGTTCAGCAGCTGCCTGTGGGTAGTCACTACTGTATTAGACTGCACAAATACAGAACTTTCCATCATTGCATAAGATTCCATTGAATAGCCCTGCTCTAAAATATAAGTTTTTAAAGCAGAGGAACTTGACTTTTTAAATATCCTCATCACCAACAGCACATTGTAGATACTTAAATAAAGGAGTTAATAAAATCAAGCAATAAAGCAAAGAAAGCAGGAAAAAAGTTTAATTTTTAATGAGATATTCCAGGGGCTTTTGTAAAAACTGGGACATTCAATAATCATTCTACATCAATGCATACAATCATTTCAACATACAAGTTACTCCACTTTGAATACCCTATTGTACAGTTAAAAAATCATTTAAAAAAGGCTTTGTCTTGTTTCTAAGGAAAATGAGGCAATGTGCTTATTAAAACACTATTTTGCAGCACTGAGTGCATCAAAAAGTAGTTCATTAATGGTCTTCATTCGTGACTTAAAGGCTAAACCTGAGGAATTAGAATTAGAATTATCACAGCTGTATAGCAAAACCATGTTCTGATAACATAGAAAATTGGTAGATTAAGATAACCTGGAACGTATTTAATCCAATTTAAAGCAGAACAAATATGTCAGGATACTAAGTGATATCCAGATTAACTAACAAGGTTTTGAAATGCTTCATCTTATTTTTTTAAATGACAATGCAACAAAGTTGTCATATGTTCAGTGGGGACACCTTATATCATTTATCCTGTGACAACAAACTGCTGAACCATTTGGTTGTTTGAAAAGAATTATTTAGGCCAAATTCACTCTCTGCATGTGGCACTGAGCACCCTAAATTGAAAGTACAAATGCCTGGATGGAAATGTAGCTTAATTCATCTGTTTGTTTATGCTGCTGACACACATAATGCTGTGGGAGGAACTTTACAGCTCTACAAAATCTAAATAAAGTAAAAGGCTTGATGAGAAAATAAAAAAGGCCACAAAGTCATGCACAAACTAAGTGAATATTTAACGGCATTTTGGGGTTTTTTCTTATTTTTAAATCATGTTGAAATCACTGGTGATACCACTTTAAGAACATGCTTTATCAAAGTAAATTTCATCTAGAAGTATCCACACACTTAAATCCATTATTAACTAAAAGTAACACCTTACATTTACATAGCACTTTACTGTTACTGAAGCAAGTTCACATACTTCATTTAATTTATTCCTCACAACAGCCCTGTGAGGTAGGCTGAACAAGTTACAATTATTTTACAAGTAAGGCAACAGAGGCCCAAAAGATGATAAATGATTTGTGTAGAGGTCATAGGTTTAGTGTATGGTGAAGCTAGGCAATTAATTTTAAATACTTTAAAAGATATGAGCCCAAAATCCTTTTTATATCATATCCAGAGATTTTTAAAGACTTGTGGCTTTGAATTTAAATTACTCCAAAACTTTAGCTATTATCTCTTATAGTATAAATTAGTTATAAAGTCGATTTTAAAGAGTCTCCCTCAAAAGGTAAATTAGACTCAATGCTTTGGTACCTTAGACATACTGGAAATGTTTTTTAAAAAAAAGTATTCTCATAGCCCTTATGCTCACCAAAAAGTTTCAATACTAACAAAAATGCCTTTTACAGCCACTTACAATTTGACTTATTTTACAATTAGTCAAAATTTAATAAGCTCCAAGCCGAAACATTCACCTACCTTCTGCCCTACATACTGTGAAATCTTCTACAAGGATTCCCAAGGATCAACTTATACTGAATGGGGTACCATAAGAAAAAAGCAACTTAAACTAACATAGCTTAAATGATTAAGAATCAGGTCAGGACCTTATATTGACTGAGAAATACTTTTTTTAGTTTAATAAAATAACTAGGTAGTCTGAGGAGAAAAAGCACGGTGGCAATTTCTGGGATTTATTTATAAGCCAATACTAACTTTTATTTGTCATGTCCAACGATATCTTTTCAATGAAGACAACATATACCAAATGTAATCCATTTAAACTCCAACTAATTCAAAATGCTTAGAGTATTCTGGTTAATAAAAATACTCCAAGTAACAAAGCTATCATATGTGACATATCAGGATCATAAATCACTTCAGAATGTGAATACTGTAAGATACACACAAAACTAAAACTATATTGAACATGAGGTAATCTTGCTGTGAAAATTAAGAAAAAACATTCATGATCTCTTATAATAATCAAGTGCCAGCATTATGAAATACACATTTAGGTTAAAAATAACAATTTTATGGTTGCCTGGATACTGAGTAAATTCATGCTGACAATACACTTCCCTAAAATATATATCCAGTGTAAATATAAAACCAAGGAAACCCATTTTATGTGACTGTATAAAAGTGAGCCAATTTTATATGCAATTAATTTGGATTTTTTTCTTAGCAAACTATAACAAATTTATTTTAAACTTCTGACTTATTAGCAAAACATTATTTTTAAGATACAAACTCTGTTATACCATTCAAAAGCAGCAAAAACTGTATGCACAGTAAATCAAACTTCACTAGTTTTGGTAATGTGAATACAAAGTAATCAAATTTTGACTGCCATATCAGACGTTCAAATAGGTGTTGTATGAATTAGCCAACAGATGGACACTGATCTGAGAAATGTTTTAAAAAACATAACTATGATAATTTGAAAATATCGTCAATTTTTCAAGCCTGAAATTACATATTTTATAAGTCTGCAACGTCCTCTTAAAATTAATAATCTTTGAAATAATTATTTTCCATATATATCCTTTTCCCATTTTTTCCAAAAGAAACAATGAAAATACATAATTAAGTATAATTATATGGAAAAAAGTATATAGAGAAAACCTAATCATTCTAGGTAAGTCATGAAGTAGAATATCTTAGTCAAATTAAAATATTTCATTACAAATACTTTTATTATTTGTATCACCAAGGGTCAGCCACAGAAAACTCAAATTGTACATAGTATTGTTCATGCTTTAATTTCATAAATAAAGGCAAGCCAGTATGTCTCTTTTTATAACATAGGGAAAAACTGCTGTTTGCAGAAGAGAGTATGTAGGCAAAGTCTAGCTGAACAACAGCAGTTCATCGTTTGTCAAAAATGGTACAGATGCCATCAATTAAACCCATGTACAGACAGTCATGTCCTTGTCCTTAATACTTTTAATCTGTTTACTTCTACTTGGAACTTTCAAAGAATCACTGTATATTAAATTTATATGGGCATTAGCTGTTAAATGTGTAGTAGTTACATATTTACTGAAAGTTAAAGACATAATGTGACATGGTCAGCCAAAGGAGTAAAAATGAATTATAAAAACTTTTTTTCGAAAGTGCATAAGGCAGCTCCTTAATTTCTACATCCAGTTCAATGAAACTGGTTTGAAACTCAACTGCTAAAAGAGAAATGCCATACTAAATGAATGTTTTTATAAAACATAATTTTTTACACCTGTGATACATCCATTAGAGTCAATTTCTCATGTATTTCCTTTATAGAAAGCAATCATGCTTGACTTGTCAAAACAAAAAGTAAGTAAAGAAACAAAGAATGTTTGAAAAGGTTTACCAACTTTCCACAATGTATTAAATTGAGCAAAAGAGCTCAATATCTTTTAATTCAAATGTCAATGAGAAATGTTACATATTATGGTCAAATTAATAGCTACCTTATTTTGAAGACTATTTTAATAGGCACATATTTGATTAGTTTTTTTGTTTAATAATGAGGGTGACAAACTTTTTCCATTTTAATGTAACAACAAATAAACTGAAAACACCTTAGAAACAAACTAAAAACTACAAATTTTATTTGATTTTTAAAGACCATTCAGAAGAAGCATAGTACAAGGAATTCAGATTCTTATTTTGAAATACTAATAGTATAATTTAATATCAAGTATTAAATGTGGTGAGAACTTGGACTCTGAATTTACTGAATTTATATTTATTACTATAAAACCTGTCAGAAATGAAACCTTACAGTGAAGTTAATACATTTTCCAAATGAATATGAGAAAATTTTATATGGCGAGTTTCAAATGATGAATGACATGAGCACAAGAATCATATACACTCCTCCAGCCCCTGATTAATATATCCTTTTCTCCATGCCCCTGCAACAGAGGGCCCTCATCAATATAACATAATACTCTCTGGCTTAAATATCAGTTGACACTGCATGGGTCATAGAGCAACAGCATGGTTAGAGGAAAAAGGCACTGAAGTAAAAAGAAGACAATTATATAAAACATAATAGTAAAAAATTTTATACAATAACACCTGGCCTTTTCTGTGTCATTTTTGGTAAAATATACTAAACTTCACATAAAGCAACTCGACGACTAAATTTCTTCTTTCAGATTTGAGTTTGTGAAAGGAAATTATAAATTCCTGTTTCCTTACACCCTGGAATAGCCTCTCTATAGAGAATAGAACAACCAAAAAATTTTTCAAAATCTATTTTGAATGTCCTCTGGAAAAATAATACTCCAGTTCAATTAAAATTCATCATTTAGATTTGTTTTATCAATGGAACAAAACATCCTATCAGTAAGCAGTCATTTTTAAGAGACAATGAGCTATTACTATTACACGTCTTCATGTAGAAAGCAACTCAGATGTAAGCAGCAACAGTCACTTCTTGGGAAAAGGTTGTCAAAGAGAAATGAAAGATCTCAAAATTAAGAAAAATATAAGTTCAAACCTCTTTAAAATGCTCAAGGAATTCTTAAATACTGTAATCAAAACTTTTAGTTTGGCTCAAAGGACTTGAGTTACACATTTTAAATGACTTTTAAGAATAGTTATATTCTTCTCAAAAACCATGGGTGTTACTTATTAATGTTTAACATATTTTCCCCAAGTTTGGGAAGGATATCTATGTCGATTTTTGTAAGAATTAACACCCTTAAAAAGAAGATATAATTTACTGAAGATTACACCTCAGTAATCTTCAGTAAAGAATATTTTTAGGCACCTCCTTTTATAAACCTATCCTTCTTAGATAAGTTGGGAGTATATGTTTTTCTAACCTCTATGTAACTTTAATAAACTTTCACTCCTATCAGAGATGTTAAAAATCAGGATAATTATTATCAGTTACTGCCCAATATGAGTGGGAATTTTACCAACGATAACTATTAAAGGTAGGATTAAACTAGACAACAAAATAAAAAAATTATATATAAGGCTTTTAAAATTCTACCCATCATCTTAAATGATGGAATAAAAAGAAATCTAATTAAAGTAACATATAAAGAATACCCCTTGGCCTTTGTGTTAGTATAGCAGGAAAAAGATTGAAATTTGGGTGACTTTACGCTGTTATATCTAGAAACCTCCTATCTTGAATTACAACCACAAGGGAAAGATTATATTGTGATATTCTGAAAAAGAGAAAGTGATATATAACCTAGTCAATAAACAAAAGAGAATAATTATGTAAAACTCAATTTATTTATAAAAGGGGGAAAATAAGCCATTTTGTAAAAAAAAAAATCTTTCTACCATCTCAACCAATTATTTCCATTTTTAGAAAACCTTAGAGGACTATGTATTTTTAAAGCTTCAGTGTAAGAACTAAATGATAGGTAGTGATGAGATTTAAAAAAAAAGAAAGAAAAGAAAGGAAAAGATAGAGGAAAGAAGGCAAGATTTAAAAGCTTTTCATCCTAGGTCCTAGGATTACCATATGTAATTAAACATATTAGAAGAGCCAAAGTAAACCAAGAAACACAAAAATGAGTTTCTATGTAAATATTTAAACACTGCCTTTTCCCCCATTTACTGTTCAAAACATCAGTTTCTTGCTTGATAACTGCTAGCTTCTATGATATTGCACAGTAGGTTCCTGCGAATGCTTTGTACTAGGTACTTAATGCTAACAGATTCCAGGCCTCAAAGCAGAACATAGCAAATCTGATTTTCACCACTGCCAAGTTTCTGTGGTTAGTAACTGCACAGAAAAGGCCACACAATCAAGAGGGAAGGTAAACATATTCTAAGTATGTTACTCATTACTGAGTAACATTATTGAGGCTGCTAGCTGAACCAGTCATTCCATTTTCACTTTTCTGGAGTGTTCTCACAGCACTTGGAACCTGCATCCCAGTACTCAAAGAAAGTCCACCACACCATACCTAAGAAAAGACAAAAAGCCTCAGTCAGATTTCAAATCAAATTAAAACTTCAGCGGTTCTTAATTTTCCATTTGAAAGGCAAAATGCCACATATATGAACATCAACATGCCTTAAACTGATAACCTTCATATGTGAGCTGAGGGAAAGTGAAAGACTGAGAATTCTTTTGGAACTAAAGAGGCCTGAGAAGTCTTTGTGGTAGCAGAACCCCCTGGAGCTACACTTGACAGAGAAATCTGAGGGCTGCAGAAATTTACAGACTAAATTGGATTAATCTAGGCAAAAGTTATTAGCTATCATTACTGATGTTAACCTTCACGACCAAGTTGCAGAAAAAACCAAATTCCTTCCCAATTATGCTTTCAGTTTTGATAATGAGATGTGGCCTGAGACAACAGGAATCTAACACACCTCTGTTAACAGTAAAATCCACTGTTAAAATCTTCCCTATCTTGTTACAAGAAAAATGCAAATGATAATATCTGGATGAATTTTTCCCCTTCTATTAATTATTATAAATGTGAAGGAGTTTATAAAAAAATAAAGCTGTTTTTCTTGTGAACAGAGCAGCTATGATTCAATAAAATGAAAAATAACAGATTTGGAACAGTGTCAAGAGAATTAAAATATGAAAATATGGATCATTTAAACTATCATCAACTACCATGTATGTGGCAGGCACAGCTTAAAGCAAGGGAAGTTCTAGAAGCTGTTTAAGTATTCTCACCTTAAATTATATCCATAAGTGTTTCAATATCTAAGTAACTAGATTGCTGTGCCAAAGAATCTACTGACTTGTGAAATTTATAACTATATAATTAACATTCTAAATTTTCAAAATTAGCAGGCTCAGTAATGATAACTCCCAAAATACAAAAACAACTACCTGATTATAAAACTACTATTTTTTTGGGAAATTAGTATTTAAGTGATTTTGAAAAGTATTCACTCAAAATAACTAACACAAAGATGCAAAAGCAACCAAAGTGAGGCACAATGACCATTTGTATACATAACCCTGAATTGTACCCCACATCTTTAAAATTAAAAAATGTTTTTTAAAAAGGTACAAAGCCAAATCAATGGAGAAAGGTTAGTATTGTCAATAAAAAGTACAAAGATAATTGGACATCTATATGCAAAAAAATGAACCATCATGTACCTTGTACCATATACAAAAATTAATTCAAAATCACACACCTAAATGTAAAACTTAAAACTGTAAACCTTCAAGAAGAAAACATAGGAGAAAATGTTTCTGACTTTGAATTAGGCAAAGCATTACCCCCTAAAAGAAAAAAAAAAAAATTCTAAACTGGACTTCACATCAAAATGAAAAACTTCTCTTTGAAATGTTCAGAAAAATGAAAAAAGCAAGCCATTAACCGGGAGAAAATATGTGCAAAACATACATTTGATAAATAATTTCCAAAATATATATAGAATGTTTTAAACTTAATAAGAAAACAACTCAAAAGAATGAGCAAAGGATTTAACAGGTACTTCACCAAAGAAATTATATGAATAGCAAAGCACATGTAAAGGTGCTCAATACATCATTTGTCATTAGGACAGTACAAATAAAAACACAACTACACACCTATTAAAATGGTTTAACAAAAAAATCTTATAATGCCAAATAATGGCAAAAAAAAGAAGAATTCTCATATATTGCTAGTAGGAATGCAAAAATATAAATTCAGCCTCTTTGCAAAACATTTTGGCAATTAAACATACACTCTGAATGTGATCCAGCAACCCTATTTTAGGTATTCACCCAAGAGAAAAACCCGTATGTAAATATTTAGAGTGACGTTATTTATAATTGCCACAAAACTGGAAGTAAACCCAAATGTATTTCAACTGGTAAATAGACTAATAAACTGTGGTACATACATATATAAAACAATGTTCAGCAATCAAAAAGAGAATACTGATATCATTATGCTACAGGATCGAAAGGCTACACATATGCCATACAATTTCATTCATATGACATTCTGGAGAAAGTGAAACAGGAACTAAAAACTACTGATTGCTAGGGACTAGTTGCATTGAGGGGTCCACTAAAAAGGAACACAGAGAAATTTCCTAGGGTGAGGGAAATGCTCTGTATCTTGATGATGGTGGTAGTTACACAACTATGCATTTATTAAAACCCACAGAATTGAACAATACTATAAATCAGTCATGTCCAATGCATGCAGCCCAAGACAGCTATTAATGTGGTCCCACAAAATCTTGTAGCATGTGTTGTTTAGTGTTTATTTTCTTTGTGACCTCATGCACAGTTCCATTTTTGAAGTTTACAATCATGCCTTATTCATGACATTGCTTTTTGGTGGCACATACATTTGTGAGCAGCTGTTTTCAATTAGGAAGCAGAGAGCAAAATTTGAACAAACATTTCTGATGAGCACCTTGAGAACTCACGAAGAATTGCAACCACTTCCATCATAGTTAACATATTTGCGACCGGCACATTTTTCACTTTCCTAATACTGAGAGTAGGTGAAAATAAAAAAATTCTGAAACTGGTTGCCGCCAACTTCTGTCATTAAGATAGGGATAAAAATTAGAAAATTTGTTTTGAAATATCAGTCTTGGAAAGATTTGTTGTTTAAAATAAATAACTTTCTGTTAAAAAGTTACAAGTGGAAAAGAGAAGATGAAAAAAAATTTGAAAGTTATTGTATTCCAGGGTTGTGTAAATTATACTGGATATGGTTTTACATGCTTTTTAGGTATATAATAGACTACCTATTATTATGTTTATTTAGAAATATTTTACATGTATCTTGGTAAAACAAAATGGAAAGTGAAATTTAATATTCCTGTATCGTGTGATAAATTGTAAAACAATGACCTGTGCATAAAGGAACTCTTCAGGATTTGCATATAAATGAAGTATCAGTATGTTTTCTATGAACTTTGCAGGCTCTACAACATTTTTTTGGATACTTTGTTTTTCCCAACTGTGTGATTCTTTCCAAATGATGTGTTTTTATGTCACCAAAAGTCTACAAGGAGGATTATGGCGCGGTGTCTGACCTACTGCTGCTGACCTACTCACTGGTAAATTTCTGGAACCATTATGCACAGTATCATAAGCAATCCATTCTTCTGCCAGAGTTTTAAGTATTCTGAAAAGGTTATACTGTACAATAAACATGAAAACTTTTTTTGGCTACTTGATTGATTTTTGTAAAAATGAATAATATGAAAGATGTTGATCAGCAAGATCAATACCTTTCATATGTTGATTATATTTTATTACGCACTCAGGCTTACAAACTTTTTGTCCAGTTTTTGAATTTACTTTAAAAGTCTCCAGGATGTCACTATCACGTATCATTGATATCATTTGAACCTCCCATTTATCCTTCCACTTGAGAGTACCTCACCTTTCCACCGAAAATCAGATTCACCTATTTTCAATTTCAGATTATTTAGTTCCTTTGGAAAATCTCTATTTCTTCATATTGTACCATAATTCAAATATTTTTCTTCAATAACTTTTCAGCTACTGTAACATTATTATAATAGTTATCCATGTAGACGTGGTGCCATACATTTTCATTTTTATTTAACACAAGTTAAATGGTCTTTTCTAAATGGTCACCTTTTTCACAATACAGCTGAAAGTTACAGACATAGCCAGTATTTGCCTCAAACACCACCCTGACTAGCATTTCGTACCCTGTATTTTTATTTAGATTATAAACCCAAACAGACAGTCTTCCACAATGAAGTATCATGAATTAATTCAAGGAAAGTTCTTGTTCAGGTTTGTACACAGTACAAACAATACAGTATGTATTAGACAACCTATTTAATACATAATTTAATACAGATTCAATTTTGAATAATCCGATTAGATTTGACTGCATTTCTGCATTACTGCAAAAATGGTAAACTATTTTTAACACTGAAGTATGAAAGCCCTGAAATATTCACATACAAGTATGCAACACTAATTGCAACAAATAATGACCAACTTGTAATTTTTACCAACTATGTAAAACAAGAATAACATTGCAGTCGATATCAGATAATTATCTCAGTTAACTTTCCCTCTCCTTGCCTGATTATTCATTTTCAAGCAAAATATGATAACATATACATACAACAACGTTGCAGCATTCAGAAACAGAATTTGCAAAGATGTAAATTCACATCAGCGGCAACCAGGAACAGAATTTGGAATGATGTGAATTCATGTCAGTGGTCATGAATGAGTTAAATTAATTTCACACTAATTTTATTTTTTATTATAATTTAATTTCCCACTAGTTTTATGTTGCTCTCATTCTTCTAAGCTTTACAATAAAAATATTTTTTAAAAGGTCTTATTATGTGTACACACTAACTATATCATATACTTTATATGCAGACCAAGACAATTCCTCTTTACTCAGTGCAGCCCAGGGAAGGCAAAGGTTAGACATCCCTTCTATAAATTGTACTTTAATAAAACTGACTTTAAAAATTAATCTTGTACACACTTAATGGTAATTTACTTAGTTAATCAAAGCAAGCTTTTTGGACTGGATAAAAAATGTGGTACATATACACAATAGAATATTATGCAGCCATAAAGAAGGACAAATATATGGACTTGATAGCAAATTGGATGGATTTGGAGTTGATCACACTCAGTGATTTATCACAGAAATAAAGAACTGAGTTCCACATGTTCTCATTCATAAGGTGACCTTGAACAATTACAATCCTATAAGAAAGTGATTGGCAGTAGTGGAAAACTCAGGGGAGGGGGAGGTGGGACTGGCAGTTAGGGGAGGGAGGGGCATACCTCATCAACAAGGGTACCCGCATGATCAATGTTTGTATACCTAACCCTAAATTGTACCCCGCATCTTTATAATAAATAAATAAATTTTAAAAATAAATAAATAAATAAAAGCAGGCTTTCAATGAAGGAAAAAATTTTTTAACCAATTTAAAATAATTTCTTACGGCATCTTAAAATAAGATGTTACAACATTTACTAATGTAATTACAGTACCATCACTTGGAATGAAAAACAATGAATAAACTCAGTACATAACCGAGATTGATTCAAATTAAAAATTCAATCTATTCTTTTATAAAAGTGTATCTAAGTCTTGGGAAAATTTTTTTTCTCGGTTTCATATGTAAATAATTCGTCCCCGATTGACCACTTTGGAAAACAGCCAAAAATGTACAATACAGTAGAGGTTTGTAGGAAAAAAACTGCAATATTTTAAAGTATCTCCATGAACAATAACTTTATTCACTAATCACTTTTACTTTTTAGTGTAAAAGTAGGAGTTTTGGGTATTAGCATTGTTTAAACTTAAGAGTTTAGGGTATCTAGAGTAAATAATCATTAACTGTGAGATTTAAAATCACTGCATTTTAAACCCACACATACTCCATCATACTTGAGGGGTTATAGTTAGGGGTGATGACGGAAGAACACATATACAAAACATTCCAAGTCTGCCCTTGAAATATAGCATCCTGATTTAAAAGTTCTAGCCATAATTACTGGATCCTATAACTCCTCACAGGAACCAGACTTATAAAGAAATGCAGAGGATTAAGGAGTTGAAAGAAGCAATAACATTTGTATCCAAAACAAAATAATTCAAACCCATGTTTCCTTCAATTTGTACAAAGAAAAACGAAATTTTCTTATATACATCAGCTGGAAATTGAGTAAACTTGAAATAAAATATATGTGTATACAAACACACATACATATATATTCAGCCTACCACATAAAGACGGCCATCTGATATTATACAAAGATACTGTGCTATGATTTTATCAATAAATGGTCCTGGAATAACTGGATATCCATATGGAATTAAAGAATGTGTCTAGACCCTTACTTCATATCAAATACATTAATTCTATATTGTACTTGCATTGTAAATGCATTCTATAAAAGTACAAGGTAAAGCTTTTAGAAGAATACACAATAATATTTTCAAGACCTTGGGGACAAATAATGATTTCGTAAACAGAACAAAAAAGTACTAACTATGAATGAAAAAAATTGGTAAACTGAACGACATTGAAATCAACAACTTCTGCTCATCAGACAATACCAGTAAGAGAGGGAAAAGGAAAGTCAGAGTGGAGAAGACATTTGGAATACATGTATCTGACAAAGGACTCAGACTAATTCAAGAACTACAAATCAATTGATAAGAAATAGGAAGACAACCAAACAGAAATACAAGCAAAAGGCCTGACTAGCCAGTTCAGAAAAGAATATAACCAAATAGTCAACAAATATAAAAAGGTGCTCAGCAGCACTAGTCATCAAAGAAATGCAAATGAAAACCACAATGTAAAATATCATACCCACTAGAAGGACTAAAATTAAAAAAAATATATATACCAAATGTTGGCAAGGATATGAAGGAACTAAAACTCACATACTGCTGTTGTAAACTAGTATAACCAACCACTTCGGAAAACCGTTTGACAGTATCTACTACAGTTGACTATACATATGATCTAACAACCCCCATCCTAGGTATACTATACTCAATAGAAATATACACATACATTTATCAAAATACATGAATAAGAATATTCATAGTTCATAGAAGTTCTATTTGTAAAAGCCCCAAATGGAAACCACACACCTATCCAACTAAATTAGAATGGATAAATTGTGTTATAGTCATATAATGGAAAACTATACAGCTATGAGAATGATTTACAATCATAGAATATGGATAAATCTCACAAACATAATGTTGAGCCAAAAAGATATTGTATTATTCCATTTAATAAAAGTTGAAAAGGAAGTAAAATCTGTGGTATTAAAAGTCAAGTCAGTATTTACCCTTCGGAGGAGGGCCAGTAGGGACTAGAAATGGGCACAAAGGAGCTTCTAAGAGTCTGGTAATGTTCCATTTCTTGATCTAGGTGCCAGTTACAAAAGTGATTGCAGTCCTGTGAAAATTCATGAAACTACATGCTTATGGCTTGTGTACTTCAATGGATTAACAACGACTTCAACAAAATATACCAAAAATACACAGATTTGGAAGACGGCAATTTGAGGAAAGAGGGAGAAATATGAAGAAACATATTCAGCTTCCCTAAATACACAGCATAGATTATTTTTCTTAAAGTTGCCAGACCAAAAAATATATAAATTAGGTACTAACCATGAAACCAGGTAGTACTGGCTGAGTAAATTTTGTCTTAAAGGAATACAGCAACTGTTTTGAGTTTGCATCATAGAATGAAAGTTGACCTAAAAGGAAGCGGAAAAAAGCCTAATTTATTATACAAAAAAAATGATAACATCTAATTAAGTTTATCTAACATATGAGGGGGACCCCAAAAAAACCAGAAATCATTTATTAAAAATTGTGTATTTATTCTTACATGTTTAAACTTCAGTCACCTTCAGAGTACTCTCCGTTGATGCAAGCAATACTACTGAGACGCTTTTTTCACTACTCAAAACAGTTTTTGCCAATTTTGATGCCGTTTAGTGCTCCTCCCATTTTTTGTTTTACCTCTTCCACATCAGCAAAATGTTCCTCCTTTGAGAACTTTTTTCACCCAGGGAAACAAACAAACAAAAAAAGTTGCTCAGGGTAGAGCGGGTAAATGTGGAGTGTGGGCCATGGGGGTCATGCCATTTTCTGTCAAAAACTGCTGTTTTAATAAACTCAGTGTGGTGTAGGTCAGTGCAATGTTATAGTGGAAAAACCAGTCACCTGTTTGCCACAACTTGGGACATTTCCTCTGCAAATCACGATGCAACCTTCTCAAAACTTCCAGATAAAAAACTTTGGCTGACCGTTAGATCAGGAGGAATAAATTCTGATTGTTTGTACTACAAAGGGGGCCTGTCTTCTAAAAGATAATTCCAGTGTTTTTTTGGTCCCCCCTTGTATAATTATGTAAAAAGTAACAACCTAATACATATTTTGGCATTTTTTGTTAACTATAAGAACTGGACTTAATGATTCTCACTTGAAAATTAGTCATCAACACTCTTAAGGAAAAGCCCTAATCCAGTTTTTCCTCCCTGGTTTTCAAGCCCTCCATAATCTGGCACCATTCTACTTATTCAACTCTTAAATATTTCTTTATCGTATCATTATTTAACAAATGGTTTCTTTAGCCCAGTAAAAACCTAGGCCATCTCTTCCTCCTCATTTTTACTGCAACCAACCTTTCTACCCAAATCCTATTACCATTTAAGGATTACTCTATTAAACCTTGTTGTCTAACTACTTGAGGCTACATTCATACTCCAGTCTCCAAAATCAGTTATCATTGTTTCAGCTTTGTTAAAAATTACCTCAAAGTATGTCTTTCAATAGGATTATGTCCTAAAATAGCTGTCTGACCTCCTAAACCACCCAGCCTGATAGCCTCCTTAAAACTGTTATCTTTTTTTTTTTTTTTTTTTTGAGTTGGAGTCTCACTCTGTCACCCAGACTGGAGTGCAGTGGCTGCTCCCGGCCATCCCAGCCTCGACCTGCTGGGCTCCGGCAATCCTTCTGCCTCAGCCTTCCAAGTAGCTGGAACTACAGGCGCGTGCTACCACACCTGGCTAATTTTTGATTTATTGTAGAGATGAGGTCTCGCCAAGTTGTCCGAACTGGCCTCGAACTCACAGGCTCAGGCAATCCACTCACCTCGGCCTCCCAAAGTGCTGGGATTACAGGCTGAGCCACCAAGCCCGGCCTGTTATCACATCTTGAAACTCTTCGCTGATGACTATTCTTTTGGTTGGTATCCTAACCCTGAGGATATCTTCTATTTCCTTTTTCTGCTTTGACCAGGCTCTCTTTTCTTTCTATAATGCTCCCTTCATAAATTAACTGCCACCAATGAGGAAGAGAAAAGAAACTAATATTTATGTACTCTATTAAAGTACTCGATGTTTTATGTACATTACCTCAAAATATTAAGCAGCCTATATATGATCACAAAGTAAATAACAGAACAGTAAGCTTAAATATATCCTGTGTAATCATCAGTAACCACTCTGTGACGCTGTCTTAAATATTTAGCATCAGCTCTACTTCTGAGTTCTACCACCGAATTTCCAAATGCTCGCTAAACATACCACATGGTTGTCTTGCTGGCATCTCATTTCCCCAAAACTCTCTATGTTCCCTATCCTACTGACACTGTCATTCTCTCAATCACACTGGCTGGAGCCTCAAAGTCATCTTAATTCATCTCCCTGTCCACTATGCCCCCGCATCCATATTTAGTTACTAAGCCCGACAAACGCTACATTGACACTCTCAAATCCATTCTTCTTCATTCTCCACTGCTCAGATCCTTGATACCAGTCACTCAGCAAACACTTATTACGGTCTTTCTTTGTAATAGTTAAGATAAGACACATGGTCCTGCTCTACCTACATTGCTTGAAGACTTTTCCCTAGAAAGTCTTATGCTATCTATGCTTTCAAGCTCTTCCATCTTTAATTATTGACTCTCTCATATTTTCAAAGCTAGATTATCATCACATGACGATAATTTCCTAAAACATACAGAACCATCCCTCTCCACTTCTAAATAAAGACTAGTCTAGTATTATTTTGTCAAGGCTCTCAGAATCTCATCCTATTCTATATTACAACATACCCCTTTCTGTACACTATGCTTTAGGCTAACAAATACTTCTTACTACTGTCTTTGTGGAATCACAAAGTATGGGAAAGGAGAGAGAAAAGATAAGCAAATGTTGTCTTGGTAGTTGAAAAAGAAAAAAAAAAATGTGTGCTAATAAATTTGCTACTCATCCAGAGGAAAATGGTTTATCTGATTCAAAATGAATAAGTAAAAAAAAAAAAAAAAAGCAGCTAAACTGATGTTATCACTAAAAATAAATGAAGCCAAAATTAATTCTTCACCTTATCTGAATACACTGAAATCCCATGAAATGATCCAGACACATGTTAGTTAAAATGATAAAATTTTGTATTATTATCTTACATTGTCAATTTGGAGGAAAACATCTAGGGAATTACTTCAGTTCAATACTATGTCACCTTCAAAATGTTTATAAGTTAGTTAGCTGACCATAAAGAATATTCTTATCAAATAATAATTCAGTAAGCATAAAGATATTTTTCAAAAGATAAGCATCAAGTTAATCTTTAGATTGTTTTATCAGGAGGGGAAATGGTCAAATCTATTAAAATAAAACTAATAAAGGATAAATATAATATTCTTCATTTGAGTTATATGCAACAATGAGTTCCAAAAACCAACCCCAAACTGCCTAATAGAAGACACTTTAACATAACTTTTCATGAAAAGAGATCTTGTAGATAAGGGTGGCTACAAGCTCAATATTGGTTAATAGTACTGTTAAGTCATATTACTAGAAATAGTGTTGCCAAATTACTGTCCTTTACTGGCCGGGGTCATGTGTTCTAGTCTAAGAACTTATCTTTAAGAAATATACTGACACAGCATATACACCCATAGAAGATTATAAAGGTTTGGAAAATTTAAATTGTAAGAGAAACAGCTAATAATAGAGAATGTATAATCTAGAAAAACAGGGAAAGAAAAGCAATGGTAATACCTGTAGTTTTTAACAAATAACAATTATCATGTGAATATGAATTAGAGAACATACTTCTGTTTATTCACATGGCAAAATTTAAGAGCAACAGTCTCAAAAGTTATAGGGAGACAAAGTGAGTCAATTCAGGAAAAACTTTCTAATCAAGAGCTTCCCATCAATGAGACCACACATGGTGGTTCACACCTATAATCCCAGCAATTTGGGAGGCTGAGGTGGGAGAATCACTTGAACCCAGGCATTCAAGACTAGTCTGGGCAACATAGCGAGACCTCATCACTATAAAAAAAATTTTTTTTAAATTAGACGGGCATAATGGCCCATGCCTGTAGTCCCAGTTATTCAGAAGGCTGAAGTAGGCTCGCCTGAGCCCAGGTGGTTGAGGCTGCAGTGAGCCATGACTGTGCCACTGTACTCCAGCCTGGGTGACAAAGTGAGGCCCAATTCAAAGAAAGTAAAAAAAGAACTTCCCAAAAATGAAACAGGCTGCTTTCTAAGACAACAAAGCTTCATATTAAAGTTATTCAAGCACAGGAGTAGCAATGTAGTAAGGATTTTATATGGTGTGACAGATGGACTGGGTAATTTCTAAGGTCTACTTCAACTCAAAAATTCTGTCTCTTTATAGGTAGGTAATAAAACATAGTAAGATAGGAATTTAAACGGACTGAATAAATTATAGTGTTGAAGACTAAAATAAGCAAAATATTTTCAATTTAGTTAAGATATAAGGGAGGGACCCCCAAAACCCAAAATTTATTTATAAAAAATCGTGTATTTATTCTTACATGTTTAAACGTCAGTCACCTTCAAAGTAGTCTCTGTTTGATGCAATGTTCCTACTGAGATGCCTTTTTTGCTGCTCGAAACAGTTTTTGAACTTGTCAATTTTGATGACTTTTAGTGCTTCTGCCATTTTTTGACCTCTTTTATGACAGATGTTTCCCTTTGAGGACTTTTCATCCAGGAAAACAAAAAATGTCACCTGGGGCAAGATTGAGTGAATAGGGAGGGTGGGCCGTAGGAGTCATGCTGTTTTCGTCAAAAACTGCTAAACACTCAGCAGGTATGGGCAGGTGCACTCTTAAATCACCCATCATAAAATAGGCAAACACATTGAAAGAATCTCCAAAAAAAAAAAAAATTCACTGACGCTGAGCGCAGTCTCTCACAAAGATGCTAGTTGGTACACTGATGTTGATGGGTTCCTAGAACACTTACCTAATGGAGGAAACCTGTACTATAAGGAGCCTGTCCTCCAAAAAATAATTCTGGTTTTTTGGGGGTCCCTCCTCATAAATGAGTGCTTTCATGGAGCTCCAGGCAGACATCACACACCCTTCCAGTCAATTCTAGAACTGAGACGGTTTTGATCAAAAGCCCAGTTGGTCAAAATGTCCTTACCACAATACTAATGAAAATTCTGTATGGATGGTTACCAGTGAAAAGTACTGAACTACAAGTAACTATGGAGAAATAACCTATGAGAAAATACATAAACTTACCCCCATCAAAATCACAAAATACACCTATTTTCTCAGGAACAGTAACATCTAAAGCTTTGACTTTGTTATTATGCTTTGCTGCAAACGTGTTTTGTAACCAATTGTTGACATGGATACACCAACTTGTGTTTGTCTTTCCCAGTTGGTCAAATTTCCCCAAAGTTTTGTATGCTACTCCCACACTGTATGATTTACAGTCTTTCTGGGCCTTGACTTCCCAATAATGTTGTCCACATTCAATTGCAGTGTCTCCTACAAAAGATCAGAAAAGCAGATTGACTCATTTTTTCTTTATGAGGTACACAGTTGTACCTATCACTCTCTTTTGCCATTTCGAAATGGCACAAAAAAATTCACTCAAGTACTCTTTCTTATAGCAATAATCATGCTAATATACAGACACTAAATTCATAGTACCTGCTATAACTTTACTTTAATATTTACTACTATTTTTCAGAATATAAAATGCTTCAGAATATACTTCCTTACTATTCCCTCAAAACATGTATGTGGGAGCACTATGTGAGCTGAAGTAGAGTTTTAAAAGAATCAGTAATAAAACAATTTGAAAACACCCCAAAGTAATTAGGCTTCAACCGGGAAAAACTTCTGCAAAAATGCATTCAGTATACAGGCAGTCATTCTGACTCACAGTGTGACTGTGATTGAGATAATAAAGAACTATTATTTTGTGTCTTACCCAGCACTGTGTATGATTCCCCAGTAAAACGATCTCTGCTGCCTCTTACTGCTGGTGGCCTGGAGCCTATGGATGTCCGTTTGGGGGATGGTGTACCACTTCTACATAAACAAGAACAAAAAGAAAAACAAATATTTTATGTTGCAAACATTTCATAAACTAAAATTACAAATCACAGAAGGAAGTTTTAAAAATAATTCTAATTATATTATCGAAATAACACCATTCAATTTGATCACAATTATTGTTAAAGTGAGTTACCTATTATAAACATTGAAATGTAAGAAGCTATCAATATAACAGACTGAAAACACTAATGTCATGCAGACTGAGCAAGGCTGATACGAAGAACACATAGCTGAAATAAGAAACAGTGCCAAAATGCAGTAACACTTACTAAAGAGTAAAAAAAGAACTAAAAAAAACCCAAACAGATTATAGCTTATATTTTTTGCAGTTACATTTAAATAAAAAAGGCAAAGACAGATCTTGTCTTATAATCATAACTAAATAAACTTTCTTATAAGCGGCAGGTATTTTCATTCTGAATCTCTTCTTAAAAATAGAAATGGCAACTGCCCAAATCCATATACAGGATAATATCAAGTATTATAAAGTGTTTCTCCTACTAAAATAGACAAGATCCAATCTGACCTCTTCTTACATCAAACTATATGACATGGAAAACTAGACTGTTGAGCTTTTACTAACTCTCAAAAACAAAATAGATTAAATCCCAAAAATGTTTTTAAAAATAACACTCTAATCATATTGAATCACTACATTTAAAAAACCAAAGCATTTTTTGATCAAGTTTATCCTAAAATTATTTAGGGAAAATGGCAATAACTATCTATACTTGTACTCTAAATCAGAACTAAAGACACATTTCCAATCTAATTGCACTAGGATTTTTCTAACTAAAAAAAGATCCATTCAGTAGATTTTAATAAGCTATCAATTAATACTGGAATAGAAATCTCTGACAGAGACAAAGCAAGAATAAAGATATAATTTAAAGTCATTTCACGTAATTCATTGACTTCATTCTACATTATTTAAATGTTGTCTTGCTGTTGAAAAGCAGATTAGATAATTGCAAAGAATTGAACAGTATACCCAGGATCACTTCAACTGCCTACTTTTCAGTGAATGGCATTAAGTAGCAAAATTATAGGTCTACAACTACAGCATTCACATGATTTAGTGCAATTCTTCCCAAAGGATTTTAAAGGTTCTTTTTGTAAAGATCGTTCTTTAAGAAGACACTTAAGCAACTGAATGTTAGTTCTGTTTGAACAGGGAGCATGAACAGAGCTGAATAAGGACAAGTGGATTAAAATTTTTGTGACACTTATGCTAATGTAGGTGGTTAGTAGTTTCTTCCTATTGGGAAGGGGGAGAGCAAGATAAACCCTAACTGGGGAAAATTGCAGAAGAGTAGTTGAAATCTACAAAATAAAGGATAGAAGTAAAGACAAATTAAGAAAAATTTATACTCTTTACTCTGAATATCAAAAATATATTTTTAACTTCTTCAAGGTTTGGTTTGACCACATTTTCTAAAGTAATACTTGCACAGTACTCTTAACGTTCATTAAGTAGTAAGAAAGTAAAACTCTGCAAACACTCTATCAACTCACTGATAACTCAAAAAAAAACCAAACTGCATCACAATTTTCTTTCTGATTCTTTTTATACAAGTTGATCAAGAATTTTAAAAACCTGATGGCAAAAAATTGGTATGTTTTCAAATATTTTATCTTAAACTCAGGTAAAAAGATAACATTCTATTCACCCCAAATGTTTCTTTAATAAATTAATACATGTAGCTGTATTTTCATGATCCTGTGAGTAGGTACAGTGTCTTGAAACTGGTGGTTTTTTTTTTTTTGAGTTGGAGTCTCACTCTGTCGCCCAGACTGGAGTGCAGTGGCCGCTCCCGGCCACAGCAGCTTCGACCTGCTGGGCTCCGATGATCCTTCCACCTCAGTCTTCCAAGTAGCTGGAACTATAGGTGCACGCTACCACACCCGGCTAATTTTTGATTTATTGTAGAGATGAGGTCTCGCCAAGTTGTCCAGACGGGTCTTGAACCCATGGGCTCAGGCAATCCACTCACCTTGGCCTCCCAAAGTGCTGGGATTACAGGCTAAGCCACCAAGCCCAGATGAAACTGGTGGTTTTTAAATCACGTCCTCAACTCAAGGGAATCCGCAGATACCATAAATGCTGCTGCAGGACTCTGGGAAGAAGTCAGCTTCAGGGCTCCTTTCCCACTTTAACCAGCTATGCTTTTCTCTTTTAGACTTAGCTTCTGGAAAAACATTAAATAAACTATTCTACTGCTTTTTTAAAAAGTGTGAAAACTAATGTTTTAGATACAATACTAGGAACACATGAGAAGGAAGGGGGTAAAAGTAAAATTGTTCAAATGTGGTTTGTAAAATTTTTAACAAAAAAGCTTTTAGGTCTCCAAAATACCTGTATAATATAAGAAATTAGTGTGATTTACAGTTATTCTCCAAAAGTTTATATTAAACTATCTGAAACAAAAAGCACACTCTCTCACAGAAAACAATGAGTGGAAAGTTTGCCAAAGATCACCTAATTCATAAAGTCACCAATTTATAAATTGACTGAACATCAATTTTCTTTCATCCAAGTTAATTCAACTACAAATACTGGTAATTATAAAAAAAAAAAAGTTTTTAATGAATCCTAAATTTCAGTATTTGCAGAATATTAGTTTTTGACTACAGATGGAAGATGGGATACAATAATACTAGCTGGGATACAGAACTGGAATACAGAACACTTCATTGTATCTAACTTCACTTCAAACCCCAGTGCTTTTTCGTATAATAGTATGTAGTATCATTACCTGTAACAGTCATGACTATGGTTGCTTTTCAGTTGAGAGCTAGAACAAAGACAGTCAAAAATATTTTGTGGTGGGTATAATAGTTTAGAATCAAATGAGAGGCAATGAGTTTAGAATAAGTGTGTAATTAGGGGTGAAGAGGAATTAAATGAGCCAAACCAGTAGGTCTCGAACCTTGTTGCACATCAGAACTTTTAAGAATGCAAATTACCAGGCCTGACCACAGACAACTAAGAACACTGGAGGATAGACTTGAGAAACATATTTGTGTGTTGCAATTAAAAATTTCAAGATTTTACTGCTCAGGTGGGCTAGCAGCCACTAAGGTGAAACAAAACAAAACTCCCCTAACAAGGAACAGCGATTAAAAGGGTGACGATGAAAAGACAGCTCTTATACAACCTACCATATGAAACCCGCAGTTCTTGGTTGCTATGGCAAGTGAGGAACTTGGTTGTGGAGTAGCTGAGGGAAGGGAAATTAACCATTGGCAGGAACCACATCTTCTCATCTGTATATCCTCAGTACATAGTAGGGCAGTATAATATCTGACTAAAATGAATGAGTTATGCTGAGTAAATGGAATATGTGACATTATTAACTAAAAACCACCTATTCCCTCCTGTACCACTCCTTCCTATACCACAGTCCTAAAATGGAATAGCACAGGCCTTTGCAATTTTGTAACAAATCGGTGATTGTCAATTGAAAAGGCACAACAGAATCAGAATCAATCAGAAAACTTTTTCAAAATACACTGATAGTTCAGTGGGTGGATCAGAACGTGTGTTGGGAGGAAACATGCAGTTTGAAACATATTTCCCAGGTAATTCAGGGCAATAATAAGTACAAGTCATATAAATAAACAGAAAAATGTCCTATAGCATTGCTTCAAAATATGTTAAGAGTTATTTTGATAACCAGAAAAACAATTTTTAAAAATGTATAACTTACCAGTAGTAAAGAAATAAAAGGAAGCATGGAGAAGGAAAAAACAGACATTAACTATTAACAATAACAGTTTAATTTCAGAGCAAAGTTAAATAAGAACTCTTCTGCAACATTCCAGCCTTCTATCCAGTCTTCCAACCCTAATTTTTTTTTTTTTAGAGACAGGGTCTCATTCTGTCACCCAGACTGAAGTGCAGTGGCATGATAATAGCTCACTGTAATCTCAAATTCCTGGGTTCAAGTGATTCTTCCACCTCAGCTCCCCAAGTAGTTAGGACTATAGGTGCATGACATTGCACCCAGCTAATTTTAAAAATCTTTTGTAGAGACGAGATCATGCTATGTTGCCCTGGCTAGTTTTGAACTCCTAGCCTCAAGCAATTCTCTCTCCTGATCTTCCCAAAGGGTTGGAATTTACAGGTATGAAGCACTGTGCTGGCCCCTAAGTACATTTTTGCAAAAAGTTCAACAGCTGTTATTGTTTTATGTCAATACCTGACTCTGAGACTGGAGTGCAGTGGCCGCTCCCAGACACCACAGCCTTGACCTGCTGGGCTCTGCGATCCTTCCGCCTCAGCCTTCCAAGTAGCTGGAACTACAGGCACACGCTACCACACCCGGCTAATTTTTGACTTGTCGTAGAGATGAGGTCTTGCCAAGTTCCCCAGGCAGGTCTCGAACCTGCGGGCTCAGGCAATCCACTCACCTCGGCCTCCCAAAGCGCTGGGATTACAGGCTGAGCCACTGAGTCCAGCTGACTCTGCTTCTCTTAAAGATATCTTGACGATTTAACTGTCTGAATTAAGGCTCTTTGCAACTTCTAGTCCAGATTGTTTTACCAATTTTCCAAATAATCTCTTTGCTACCCAACCCATCTTGTTCATTATTACAAGATAAACCTACCTCATTCTTCTATTTTAAAATCTTCATGTACTTCTGCATTGCCTACAAATGACTTAGAGTTCTGGCATTATAGGTTCTTGATTTGGTCCCAATTGGCTTTCTAGGCTTCTTGCCCTTAAAAGGCACTATACAGATAAATGTACCAGCCAAAACATCCTTTGAACTCACAATCTGCTTTAGTACCTTTCCTTTTGTTGCTCCCCCCTCAACTGCAAATCTAAATACCACACATTCTTCACTTGCTCAAGAACCAGCCTAAATACCATTCCTTTAATGAAAGTCTCTCAGATTCTATCAGGCTAAATAACTCTTCTGAGGAATCCAACTCCAGGCCACAATCTTATGTGTGATCTTTCAAGCCTAACCACAAGCAATTTCAAAGGCTTTACCTGGTAGACCTGGGTGAGGCAGGATCAGGGCACAGGGTAGGGGGCGCTGCCCTCTTCATACTAGCCTTGGTACACAGTTTCTGCATGGTAGTTTTTATAGGGAGTTGCAATTCCACTCCTTTGCCCACCATGATCGTACACATATCTGCATTCCTATCCTAGGTA
This sequence comes from Carlito syrichta, assembly GCF_000164805.1. NCBI lineage: Eukaryota > Metazoa > Chordata > Mammalia > Primates > Tarsiidae > Carlito > Carlito syrichta. The sequence continues at coordinate 226,269 of NW_007255728.1, read as the reverse complement.
CTAGAGGCTCTCTTATGGGAGTGAGGGCCCACAGGCTGAGAAACTCTTCAGGTGTCTCCATGCAGAACTTCTTAAGGGCTTGGGATGGTGGTGGGTAGGGGTCTGAAAACACTTCTCCACTCTGTTTTAGTACTTTTCCACTTTTAACCCACCCCCCACTCCTCACCTTTTTGGCTCTCAGGTCCATAAACTATAAACCAACAGGAGGCTTCCTGGCAGTGAAAAGACCCACTACCTGTGATCTGTGTTGATTCACTTGACCCTCACCCAATGCCATTCTATTGAGAAAAAGCACTAGGGAGCAAGCACCCTTTCCTTTAGGTCTCTTGCTTATCCTCTCACAGCAAATCAGTAAAAGTTTATTACTTTTTAGTTTGGCCCACTGTCCTAACTGCTCACCTCAACACCTGGCAGTTCTGGACGTCTTTCTTCCTCTGAATTTCACATTCACACGTAACAACTCCCTTACATTATTGTTACTTGTGTGTAAAAAAAAAAAAAAAAATATATAGATATAGTCTACATGAATTATGGCACATTTATTGAAGGCAGAAACAGTGTTTATCCCTATGAACCCCACAGCATCCAGCAGACATAACAGTGGACAAATATTTACGGAAAGAATAAATAAATATATAACATTCCAGATATGACCTTCACGTAAAATACGCTTAAAAGGAGAAAAAGGTAAAAGAATATAGCCTGAAATGATAAACAGTCTAAAAGTTTCCAAGTGACCAAATGAAATTTCATAGACTATTTGATCCAGTAGCATTTTACTATTTATCACATACTATCTATGAAATTACCTATCCCAATAATGAGCAAATAAACTGAAAAGAAGAGAGAAATATAATTTTGAAAACAGAACACTTTTTGCTTTCTGGTAAAGATGTTGTATCTTCAAATAAACACATTACTTTCTCGTGCAACTTGAAATAATTCATCTTTCTGGCACTGTCCTGATAATTTCAGCAACGACCTTTACTTTTTCATCTTGATGCTTCTGAGATTGCATAATTATTATAAAATAGAGAAATCTCCAAACTTGCCTTGTGCCAAATACAAATAAAAGCAAAGCTGTAATGTTAGATGTACTGAATATTATACAGTCAACAAGAAAGATGCCAGGTATGAGTAAAAGCAGAAAAAAACTCAGATAAGGAAAAACAATTCAAGAAAGACTTGAAAGCAGAGCTTATTGCTTTGTTATTATTTACAATATAATCCAAACGATATGCACTAAAATGCTGTAAATCCAAAACATAAGCTACTAATACAGTCTACATAGAGCAGTATTTTAGCTTATGAAGGCTGCTGCAGTAGCTTCTGCTTATTGGTTAAAAAAAGAAGAGTTGTTCAGCCAAGCTAGATTATACTAAATCCTAGAACTAGACAGACATAGATCATCACCTTGTGTGTTTCCTCAGTGAAGTAACATGGACACTGTCAGATAAAAATAGGCAACTGTTAAGAAACTGCTTTACAACTTAAATTTAACACTTTATAATAAAATTAGGTCAAAAGCCTCCTGAGGAGTTGTTTTTTTGGTTCCTTGTTGTAACTCACAATGACATTTACCTTCAGTTTGAGCAAAAATTTCCTCTGTTACAAAAAGTCCTCAAGCTGGCCTTTTGAGGTTCATTGGGTATGCTGATCAAGGGCAAGGCTCTGGGGTTGCACATGCTAAAAGCTGACATTTAGTTCAGACTTTCAGGAAAAAGAGGTGATCTTTAAGTCTAAAATTCAGAAATTATAATAGGAATTTCTCTCTTAGCAGCTCATGTTGCTGTATATATAACTTTTAAGAAATTGAAAATGGAAATAAAAATGTGTAAGAGGATTAGGAGCAAAACTAAGAACAAAATAATGAAAAATATTAATAAGGAAATCAACTATTGACAAACAGTATTCTATTATTCACTTTGTTATTACTAATATATCATAAGTCACATTGGTAGAGACTAAAAATTTCAATATAAGTTTCTGTCAAATAAGAACCAATGTACAAGCATTTGTCCATATAACAGATTTAATGAGCTAGCTTACCTGCCCTTGTTCTCTTTTCCTTTAATTTTACTTTCTTGACCTTTTCCTCCAGTAGGATCCCACTCAACACATGTATCTTCAACTTTCAGGTTCAAATGGGAAGATGAGTTATCCAAACTGAAGTTAAGTGCTGTTCAAGATAATATTCCAATATATTTTTAAAATATAGCATATCTCCAACTTTCTTAAGCACAGCTATCATTGCATTATTTTCCTACTCAATTGAGTCAATATTAAACACAGAAAATAAAGTTAAAATTCCTAATCTTAGTATTTAAGGCACTCAATGATTATGCCACAAGTTACAATTCCTACCTTATTTCCCATTCTTCTTTTCTCTATATTTCCTATATGTCAACCAAATACAGTATGCTTGCAACGTCACAGGTGTTTCTGCCATTGCTTCTATTGGAATCTACCTCAGCAAGCATAACCTCAATTTCTTGTTATTGGATTATCAGTTGATTAACAGTTGATTATTATGACTAAATAGAAAGGGGAACTGGCAGAATTAAGAAGGAGAAAGTGATACAGTGTAAAAAAACAATAGAAGCTGGCATACATATTTTCTCTGATGCTCTAATACTTAATAATTTCAAACCTAAACTCTCATTGGTTTCAAATTAAGATAAATGTGGAGAAACTGAAGCCATGACGGTATAAGCAAGGAAACTGACCCCGTTGATAAATGATTTACATGGCAAAGACCAGAGGGAAGAAGGGGCAATTTAAATGAAAACAAAACAAAAAAATATGAAACTAAACTATGCTTTTCTGATTAGTTGGTATTTTGGGGAACTATCTGTACTAGTCACAAGACTTAGACCTGCTAATTTAGGTAATCATTGTAACATGGTATTAGCGTCCCTCTTTGAAGATTGAGGGTAAATCACTAAAATGTATTGATTTACAACTGATCAAAGCACAGTAATGTAATTCCCAACACTTATCTGGCAGGGGAGATACCATGATCACATAAAAAGATTCAATCCATCAACAAGAAATATCCATCCTAAACATATATGCACCCAACACAGGAGCACCAGCATTTGCAAAGCAACTACTAGGTAAACTAAAAAAAAATATTGACTCTAACACTATTATGCTGGGGACTTAAATACCCCACTAGCTAACCAATAAAGAGATCCAGAACCTCAATTTGATGCTCAACCAAAAGACTTAATAGATACCTACAGAATACTCCACCTAACAACCACAAAATATACATTCTATTCATCACCACATGCAATGTACTCCAAGATCAACCACATCCTTCACCACAAATCAAGCATAAACAAATTTCTTAAGATTGAAATACTGCAATGCAACTTCTCAGACCACAGAATAAAAAGAAATATCAACACCAACAAAATTCCCCCCAAACCCACAGAGACACACTAAACAGCATGATACTGAGTCAGCACAGAAATCTAAACAGAAATTAAAAGATTCCTGGAAACTCAAATGAAGAAACATCCTACCAAAACCTCTGGGATGCCATGAAAACAGTCTCTAAGAGGGGAATTTATATCTCTACGAACACACATCAAGAAAATGGAAAGATCACAAGCCTAACAAATCACCTGTGGGAGCTGGAAAGACAAGATCACCAAAACCTTAACTTTAGCAGAGGACTCCAGATCACCAAAGTAAGAGCCCAAATGCAGGATATAGAAGACAAAAATATCATAGAAAAAAAAAAAATCAAACACAAAGCTTTTCTTTGAAAGAACAAACAAGATTGACAGACCCTTGCCAGAATGACCAAGAAAAAGAGAGAAAAAGCCCAAATAAACACAATCAGAAATGCAAAAGATCAAATCACAACTGACCCCAAAGAAATACAAAAGATTATCAGAGATTACTATGCATACCTGTATGGAAACAAACTTGATAATCTAAATGAAATGTAGAACTTTCTGACATCACACAACCTTCCAATGTTGAAACAAGACATTGAGACACTAAATAGACCAATAACAACCCAGGAAATTGACTCTGTCATATGAAAACTATCACAAAAAAAAGTTCTAGACAAGACGGCTTTTCAGCAGAATTCTACAAAATGTGCAAGGAGGAGCTAACACCAGTCATGTTCAAAGTATTCCAGGCAATTGAGAAAAACAGAAATCTCCCCAAATCATTTTACAAAGCTAACATCACATTGATACCCAAACCAGATAAAGATCTAACAAAAAAAGAGAACTACAGGCCATCCCTAATAAACATGGATGTAAAAATTCTCAACATTCTAGCAAACCGGATCCAACAACACATCTCAAAAATCATCCACAATGACCAAGTAGGTTTCATTCTCAGGATGCAGAGCTAGTTCAACATCTGTAAGACCATAAATGTAATTAAATACATCAACAGATGTAAAAATAGGAATCACATGATTATATGATTGATGCAGAAAAAGCTTCTGATAAAATCCAGCATCCCTTCTTGAAAAAACCTCAAACATCTAGGCATAGAAGGAACATAACTCAAAATAGTAAGTGCCATCTACTATAAACCCACAGCAAGCATATTGCTAAACAGACAGAAACTGGAAACATTTCCCCTGAAAACTGGAACAAGACAAGGCTGCCCACTCTCATCCCTCTTGTCCAACACTGTGTTGGAAGTCCTAGCTAGAGCAATTAGATAAGAGAAGGAGATCAGGGGTATCCAACTAGGAAAAGAGTAAGTTAAGTTATCCCTCTTTGCTGACAATATGATCTTATACCTTGAAACCCCAAGAGAATCAGTCAAAAACCTGCTTTCACTGATAAAAGACTTTGGCAAAGTCTCAGGGTACAAAATAAATGTGCAAAAGACATTACATTCTAATGCTGTTTTTAAAAAAGAAGTTCCCTGATATTTGTTATGATGTAGAGAAGGGTCACCAGCCATCTTCGAGTCAAGGGGGAAAAAAGGTACTACTCCAAACCATTTGAGACTAGACTTATCAAGTATCACAGCAAAAACAAACAAAAAGGCATGTATTTCAATCCACAGGGTGTCACCTTTCATATCTCTCTTACCCTCTCTCTTTTTGGACACTATCCCTTTATGGCCGGGGTCCCCAACCCCTGGGTCATGGACCAGCCTGTTAGGAACCTGGCTGCACAGCAGGAGGTGAGTGGCAGGTGAGTCAGTAAAGCTTCATCTGTATTTACAGCTACTCCCCATCACTGGCATTACCACCTGAGTTCTGCCTCCTGTCAGATCAGCAGTGGCATTAGATTCTCATAAAGCACTAACCCTATTGTGAACTGCATGTGCAAGGAATCTAGGTCGCATACTCCTTATGAGATTCTAATGCCTGATAATCTGCAATGGAGCTGAGGCAGTAATGGTGGTGTTGGGGAATGGCTGCAAATACAGCTTAACATTAGCATGTTGGGAGCCGGCCACTGAGGCCCACTGAGCGTTAGGGATCAGGGAGGGCCATGGACCCCGAGACCACTAGGATGTGTTCGGGAGCCGTTGACCCCAATTTCCTCCTCCTTTTACCATGTAGCACAAGTAACCTAAAGGAACTCTGCTGATCTAAGGTGAAGGCTCTGTGACTGTGACAGGCATGGTTCACTCTAGAAACTCGTTGTTCCTGTTTCCCATAAACTGCAGTTTTGGCTTAGGTATTAGATATAATTCAAATTCAGGTCACATTTGGGAGCCTTTTATACGATACAAGCTTCTTTATAAGAT
>NW_007255728.1:171577-220337 GCF_000164805.1 Carlito syrichta | reverse complement strand
TAGTTCAAGCATGATCAATCATGATATTTTGAGGTTTAATAAGAATACAGTTAACTTTAGAAATTTCATTGTCTCCATTTTCTACTATTGTGGTTCTGGCCAGTTTATATTTGGGTTTTATTTTTAGAAGCTTTATTGCTGATGATCAGCTTTATATATTAGGATTAGGAATTAGAAACTTTCATAGAAATTAGGATAGATATATAGGACTTTAGAATAGCCATTTTGTTTAGAGACTGTGATCTATTGTTCCAAAAAGTGGCCCACCGTGAACCTTGGACTGGGCCACATCCTGTAGAGCCCAGCGGGATCTTTGGACTGGGCCACATTCTTTAGGAATTGGCTTAAGCTTCCGTAGCATTGTGTAAGCAGTATTAGCATAGAATAGAAAAGTAATAAAATTTAAGTTAGTCATCATGGGTATTTGTGTGCACATGAGCTTTAGAAGTTATTGATTATCAGAACATCATGATGCTAATAGGGATTGTTGCATTGCTTTTGAGGAACATTAACTAGCAAAGGGAACAATAAGACAATTTTGGGGTTTGTCCTTCCTCATACCTGAGAAAACATCTGGTGGGTGGGGGACGCCCCTCCTGCACCTGGCTTTGTGCTCACGTGAGAGACTTGTGAGACTGTCTGTGTAAAATTTGGGGATAAATACCTGCTGTAACTTTCAATAAACGGCTTCTGCGCTAGACAGAGTCCAGTCTCTTTCTTTCTCCTCCCTTCTCTTTCTTTCTCTTTATTTCTCCAGAATAATCACCGACGCTGCCACATCTTCCAAGGTACCCCCTAAATCTCTCTGCAGGGGCTGGCCTCCCACATTAGCAGTGAGGTTTGACTGCACAGAGACCATAATAAATCAACTGCTTGCAGATTTATATCAAAACCCTATCAGTGAGTGGCAGGTGAACTGATGTACTTTAATTGTACAGCTGCATCTGGTGGCGGGCTTTAGTAGGAATCCAATATTTACTTATTTATTTATTTACTTACATCTAATTATATTATAGGCCTTATATAAAAGGACTGTTCTTTTTTTGTTATTGTTCTTTTTTTTGAGTTGGAGTCTCACTCTGTTGCCCAGGCTGGAGTGCCCTGGCACGCTCACAGCCACTGCAGCCTCCACCCGCTGGGCTCCGGCGATCCTTCCACCTCAGCCTTCCGAGTAGCCGGAATTACAGGCATGTACTACCACGCCTGGCTGATTTTTTTTTAATTTATTGTAGAGATGAGGTCTCGCTGCCCAGGCGGGTCTCAAACCCACGGGCTCAGGCAATTCACTCACCTCAGCCTCCCAAAGGCACGGGATTACAGGCTGAGCCACCGAGCCCGGCTTCATGCCTCTTTTTTTAAATGATATGTCGTATAATTATTTCATCGTATATTACAGCATAATAATAATAGAAATAAAGTACACAATAAATGTTATATGCTTGAATCATCCTGAAACCATCTCCTACCCCCCAGTCCACGGAAAAATTGTCTTCCACAAAACCGGTCTCTGATGCCAAAAAAGGTTGGGGAACACTGCTTTAGGGGCCTCAGTTAGGTTATAGAACCTCTCTAAAGTAGTAGGGATAAACTTTATGGCCAGGCGTGAGGGCTCAAGTCTGTAATCCCAGCAATTTGGGAGGCCAAGGCAAAAGGACTGCGTAAGCCCAGAGGTTTGTGGCCAGACTGGGCAACTTGGTGAGACCTTGTCTCTACAATAAATCAAAAAATTAGTCAGACTTGGTAGCACATGCCTGTAGTTCCAGCTACTTGGAAGGCTGAGGTGGAAGGATCACCTGAGCCCAGCGGGTGGAGGCTGCAGTGGCTGTAAGCGTGCCAGGGCACTCCAGCCTGGGCAACAGAGTGAGACTCCAACTCAAAAAAAAGAACAACAACAAAAAAAGAACAGTCCTTTTATATAAGGCCTATAATATAATTGGATGTTGGTTTTCATAGGTTTAAAAGTCTATAAAAACAAGGTACCAAAAATCAGAGGACAGATATATTTCATATGTCTAATTTATCCTAGTGGCTGCCTTTTTGGTACTATAAAATTATCTAACTATCATTTGAGGTTGGAGAGTAATTTGTGACTTATATATCATTTGTCTTAAAAGGAAATAAAGAATAATATACCTTCAAAGTTCTGGTCATAAGAACTTAAATTACTCATCACTTTTGACACTTTAAATGCTAGAAGAAATATAGTACATATATTAAAAGGTCAGAAATAAACAATGTTCACTATACCAAGAGCCATAAGTGGCAGGATACAAAATGTTGGTAGGCCTAAACAATTTAATCTCCAACTCTCCTTTTCCTCCCACCATTTCTCGCTCTTATCAGTAGCCATGCTAATGCCATGGAATAAACCCCAAAAATCTGTGACCCCTGGAAGAGTCTAATTTTATTCTGGAACTCCCTGAAAGTCACCTGTTTCAGTAAGTCTCAGTGTTGAGTTTCAGTCCATTCCCAAACCCTGGAGTTTATTCAACAGTGAAAAATGCTCAAAAGGACTATAATCAATTTAGTTTCTTTCTACAAACCCCAGGACCAAAAGTTTAACCAGTAGCATCTAGAAACTAACAGAAGTAGCTAGCCCAGCTCCCAGAAAACCACAAGCCAACTATCATTTTCCTACACCTATGAAATATGCAATGTATAATTTACCACATTTAGGTCCAACTTTGGTCACTAAATATAAAGAGTAAATAAAAAGAAACAAAAGAATTTTTTTAAAATGTAATGCTCCTGAGGGAGAATAATAATAATGCAATTTTACTTGACAGGGTTCAACTTATATAGAAAGATTATCTACCTATAGGTATGACTATATTTTGAACTGGGTTAAAAACTTCCAAAGTGGCCAGGCGCAGTGACTCGCGCCTGTAATCCTAGCAATCTGGGAGGCTGAGGCGGGAGGATTGCCTGAGCCCAGAAATTTGAGATTAGTCTAGGCAACATAACAAGACCTTGTCTCTACAAAAAAATTTAAAAAATTAGCCAAGCATGGTGGTGTATGCCTGCAGTCCTAGCTATTCGGGAGGCTGAGATAGAAGGATCACCTGAACTCAGTAAGTCAAGGCTGCAGTGAGCCATGATAATGCACTCCAGTCTGGGGGACAGAGTACAATATATATATCTCCAAAGAAATCACAGTAACATCTTAGTCTGATAACAATAAATTCAAAGTAATTACATTTCTTGGCTAGGTTATAAATAATTCCCAAATAAAAACATTTGCTAATCCAAATTACTACAGGTTAGATTTTTTTAGACCTTTATGATGCAAACATATTTTTCTGAGTCTGTCTCATCAATAAATTTATGAGCCTCATATTTTGTTTTATTGATATAGTTCAATATCATCCTCCAAATCCTATCAAATGTCTGGCACGCAAACCTATTTCAAATGCTATATGAACTTACAACAATGTACTCACAACATGTACAGTACTTACAACAATATATAGAATCTCATCCTCAAATTAAACCCAGTCAATTATCACCTCACAACTGAGAAGATCTCTAGCATTATGGCCTTCAAATCCCTAAAAAATCTTCTATGTTCAAATACGTTAGTCTAGGGAGTTTTAACTAAACCCAAATTGCTATCAGAGATTAGAAGAATCTAGGTTCTAGACACACAATAGCAGCTAGCACAGAAATCAGAAATAGATTACCTTTCACACCTTTCCAAGCTAGATCTAGAGATTATGGGAAACTCATTTAATATATTTAAACTTTATTTTCTTTATCTGCAATATGAATATCAATAATATCTAGTCTACTGATTTCTCAAGATGATTTTAATGATCTAATAAAGAACTGTGAGAATGCACTGTGATCATTAAAAAACTATATACAGGTTACTTACTGCACTAAGATTCAGGAAAACAGAGTGGACCGGAACTAAACTGAAAAGATACTTTCCCATTATTGATTCAAAATTCATTTTCTGGAAAAACTCTAGGAAAATTTCATCAATGTGGGTATGTATTTATACTAGACTGAAATTTATAAATGAAGTACCCACCAAAGAGTATAATACTATTATCACAGTCTATTTTATCCATATGAATACAATCATATAGGAAAATCTAATGAAAACCACTACTGTAATCCTGTTTTTCCTGTCTTTTAATTCTTACTGTTGAGAAAGTCAGGCTAGGGGACATGGAGAAGGAATTCAACAACATGTGAAATGCTTGTCACAAAGTCTTGAATAACTTTGGATGTTAAGTTTAATTTTATGCTGCATAAATAGCTATCGATCTTACCTTTGGTCTCTAGAGTCACTGGATCAGAATACTCTCCAGCCACAGCCTTGTTACAAGCTCGTACTCTGAAATTCATATACTTTGAATCAAATTTTAAGCCTAAAAAAATGAAAATGGCTTTCAGACATGAAAAGCAAAGAACACTATTCTCAAAAGTATGAGTATGAACCTTCAACAGACATTTTTCCTCCTTGGAAATACTGTATCTCCTTATTCAGGAAGATTACAAATTTATGTTAAAAGGGTGATAATGTTTGAATAAGAAGAATCATGATTTATCACCCATTTTATTCAAAAGAAATACATTACGTAGTTTATCAACTTTTATTTTAACCCAATAATTAAAAAGAATATGTTATTGAATATGTTATTGTAAACTTTGGCATCTGTCTGAATTATTTCATTCAAAGACAGACGCCACAGTTTACAATAACATATTCAATTTCTGGAAAGTAGACACCCTAAATAATTTTTACATTTATAAAACATGGTGTTTTTATGTAAAAATGCATTAGAGGAAGCACAGACTAACAATAAAAACTTTGAAGTTAGGTCTAGATTAAAACTTCAGTTCAAAAATTACTAGCTATGGGAACTTCAGCAAATTGAGTCTCCATTTTCTATCTGTAAAACAGAAATGATAAAACCAACTTCACAGTTGTAAGAATTAAGTGAGCTGTACTATATGTAATACAATTGAGCCCAGCTCCTAACAAACAGTAATTGCTCAATAATGGTAGCTCCTACTGTTCTTGCATAACAAGCATTGAACAACTCAGGTAATGTCTGGCCATTTCAAATATCCAAAGTCCACTATATATTGAGATAACTTTTTAAAGGCTTTCAAAAAGCCAACATACAAATTCCTAATACCAAGTCACGGCTCTACTTTAAGTATTAATTTGAAGGCAACCTTAAAACAGTAAAAGCAACAGTATTTACAGTATAAGTGAAACGGGTACTGAGTACATCTAAAAAACTGACAGGTTTTTTTATTCAGTCAGAAAACCAAGGTAAAAAATTAAATATTATTCTGAAATGTTGTTTTCGGAAATCCCTTCATATTTGTTTTACACACATTCTGTTTTACCAGGTTGCAAATACCCAGAAGTAATTAAGATAAATGTTTCTTTGATGTTTTAAGGGAAATTCACTTCCATAATGAATATTTAAAGTCAGTTTGGCTAAAGAAACTGAATAACTATCCTTTAAAGTGACTGAAAATATTTTTCAAAATTAACATTTATTTTCTAAGAATATGATTCCTGAAATGCAGTCATTTTACCTGATAGTGTATATTCAGTGCCCTTAATATTATCAATTATCTCCCAGCACCGCTCATCCTTCACACGTGGAAGACCATCAAAATTAGTCTTCCTATATTCCATTATAAAATGGTCAATCTTATTATCTTCTTCTGGCATTCTCCAAGCTACTGTTACAGAGTTGTCAGCTACCAAACACTCTACTGGATCTATCTCTGGAGCTTTGGGGACTGCAAAAGAAGAAAAACCAAAAAAAGGCTCATTCCTCATTTAGTATAGCACTAATCAAATATGTTTGTCATTCAAATTGTACTTTTTCATTCTGTTTTTAATCTGTTCAAAAGTGAGTCAGGGTAAGAGAAAGAATACCTTATAATGCAAAACAACTATTTTCAAAGTACATGCTTAGGATAAAGAATCAAGAATAACTTGTTACCTCTGAACACACAATACTTTTAATTTGCTATTTCAAATAGCTGTATATATAAATTAAACCGGCATTAACAAATAAAATTAATTGCTTTGATTAAAAAACTCAAGACTGTATTTTCAATGTATTTTCTTGTTTATATAAGAATTGCAATTTCTCAGTACTAAACAAAAATAATTCCCTGTCAAAAATACTTAGGTATTTTTTTAATGTTTCTCCCAAGAGTTCTATGATTTCATTAAAATAAACAGGAGTAAATGAGTCACATTTAACATGTATGAATATCAATCAATTTATTTTCCATAAAAGAGATAGTTCATAGTTTGTCAACATTAACACGTGATCCATTTACATAAAAACAGGCTAACTGTAGAACATAGTCTTCCAGTAATACAGACATGTTTGAACTGCGTGATACTATGCAATCCAGCGGGTATTTAGCCTCATGCTCATATTTAAACATTTTGTTGCTAAAAACAGAATTCAAAAGGATTTAGTCCTGTTTGCAAGGTCAGTTCAACATTTGAAATCAATTAATGCAATCGATCACATTAATAGAAGAAAAGGTATATAATCATATCAATAAATAGAGAAAAAATCTGACAAAATCCAATACCCATTTATGAAAAAACTCTCAGTGAGCCAGAACAGAGAACTTTACAAGAACATCTAAAAGAACATCTTCAAAAACAATATAAAGAACATTTAAAGAACGTCTTTAAAGGAATTTAAAGAACATCTTCAAAACAACTACAGTTAACATCCTACTTAATGAGATACCTTTCCCTAAGATTAGAAATAAAGTGAGGACATCCCCTCACTAGTGTCAACATTTTAGTGAAAGTCTTAGCTACATGCAACAAGATAAGAAAGTAAAAGGTATACAGATTGAAAAGGAAGAAATAAAACTCTGTTTGCAGATGATATGATTGTCTATGTAGAAAATACCAAAAAATAAAAAATAAAAATCCTGGAACTAACAAATGATCATTGAAAGGTTGTAGGATACAAGTCATAAATAGGTGAAGCAGAGGGGAATTTTAGGGCAGTGAAATTATTATCATGATAATGTAATGGTGGATACATGATATCATATATTTGTCAAAACACACAGAACCGTTTAACACAAAGAGGAAACTCTAACATAAACCATGGACTTTATTTAATAATAATGTGTCATTATTGATTCACCAATTATATTAAATGTATCACACTAATGAAAGGGGAAATGATATGTGGAGGAGCAGGTGGGTATATGGCAACTCTCCGTACTATAAAAATCAATTCTCGGCCGGATTCGGTGGCTCAGCCTGTAATCCCAGAACTTTAGGAAGCCAAGGCAAGTGGATTGCCTGAGCCCACAGGTTCGAGACCCACCTGGGCAACTTGGCGAGATCTCGTCTCTACAATAAATCAAAAACTAGCCAGGCGTGGTAGTGCACGCCTGTAGTTCTGGCTACTTGGAAGGCTTAGGCGGAAGGATCGCCCGAGCCCAGCAGGTCGAGGCTGCAGTGGCCGGGAGCATGCCACTGCACTCCAGTCTGGGAAACAGAGTGAGACTCCAACTCAAAAAAAAAAATCAATTCTCCATAAAACTAAACCCATTCTTAAAAAAAACAAAGTATAGTCCACCCTCTGCATCCATAGATTTGCCCAATGTGGATCAAAAATATTTGAAAAAATACAAATTTTAAAATATAGTATAACAACTACTTACATAACATTTACATTGTATTAGGTATTATACGTAATCTAGATGGCAAAGAGTACAGGAGGATACGCATATGTTATGTGCAAATACACAATTTTATACAAGAAACGAGAATCTCTGTGGATTTTGGTATCTAAGGGTCCTGAAAATCAATGCCTGACTAATACTGAAGGATGACTATACTCATTTTTAAAAATACAATAACAACAATGAATTGCATACAAAAGTTAAAATACAAAGCAATGTGAGAGATAACAAATAAAGTAAACCAAACACCTCAGTAAAATAACACCAAGATGAAAGGAATCTGACTAATATTTAAGTCCTACTAGTAAGAAAGGGTGGGTAAATTTTAAATCTTCAAGCTTTAATAGTAAGAAAGGAAGAGACTGTGATCAATTCCCATTAACTACAGAGTCTCCCCAAAGTTCAACTCTTTTGCATGTGTAATTGTATAATAAATATTAGAGTCTGATATACCTTATTAGTAACACAACTGACCAAAGAAATATTATGTCATAACCCTCAGTTTCCCTTCATCTGTCTTGTAGAAGTTTTGTTTCTATCATACATAACAGACGTTAGTCTCTATAGCTGCAACCTAAGAAATGTAGATTACTATTCACTGCCAAGAGAAGAGACCTTAGGCATTCATGAATTTAATATGCTCTGTTATGCCTACATGTGAGGAGAAGTAAAAGCTTGCAGCAATTTTTAAATGTTGCTGAGTTATAAATCTGTAACTGAAAGTCCTGAGAGGCTGGTCTAAAAAGAGTCTCTTAATTTGTCAGCAGGCCTAGCTAACTCCTTCCTATCTAACCTCAATTCAGCTGCCACTCCAGTGAGACTGTACTGACAGACAGATTCTTCTTTCTTGAAACAGTTACCAGAAGAAAGCCAACAGCCAATGTGGAAACACAGGTTAAAAAGAAAAAAAAAAAAAACCCACTAAAAAACTGGTGATACTCAAGAGAGAAAAAGAAAATTTAGATAATTTAAGAATAATATGTCAAATTAAGGTTGACTGGATCTAACAGGTGGGAAGTTCACCTGAGATTTTATATAGAAGAAAATAAACCATCAAATGAGGGATATATATTCTAGGGACGATGAAAGGTAGTATACCTGTAATATAAAAATATTACTTAAGAAATGCAGAATTCTCTCTGGAAATGAGCATTCAAAGCAATCTACACATCTATCTACATATTTCCATAAAGTTACAGTGACTAGCAATAATATAGACACTAATTGAAGAATTTACTGATTTTTCAATGCATGTGTATGTAAAAGAACAAATGGCATCAACATGACTGTAGATATGATTTTTTTCTTAGCTGCAGAAACTCAGAAAGGAGAAACTCAAAGTTTCAATGCTGAGTAGATGAACATGACTTTGTAATTATCATCCATTATCATCACTTCCACTGTTCAGATTCAGATTAGTCCATAACTAATATTTACTATAGATAATGTAGTGTAAAGTTGATTTCGTGGCATTTGTCAACTAAATTAAGGGACAAAAATATTTTTTCACTTTTAAGTTAATTTTATTGCATCTTGTGGGATATTTTTATGCTACAACAGAATATAAAAAGTTAGAGACTTCATCTTTCATGAATTTTAAAAACCTATTATACTTTTCCTTCTGGATGAAACTCCTATACAAAAAGATTTCTTGTTTTTTTAAAATTATACTTTAATACTTCAGACTGTCTTAATGGCTGGCTAGCAGAGGAAATTCTGTTAATGCGATCTATTTGACTGTACAGTTGCATGGTCTTGGTCTGTAAGCTATCAATGAAATCCAAAAGAAGAAAAATAATAGAAGACTTTTTTAAAAAATTCAAAGTAATAATATTCACATGTATGTTCACAATCTACTGTTCCTGATCCTGTCAGAATTCAGAAGTGGTGAGAAACTTAGACAAAGAAAATGAAAACATGTACACTAGACTTTAAGGAGAAAAAACTTCAAAAAAAGTTCTGCTTTCAACAGAGTACATTATGGAAAAGAAAAATGCTACCACTGATATCAGCAATTCATGAGAAAACTGAGAAGGGGATGGAAAACAAATCAATTAAGGCCGCAAATTAATATGCAGATTTTCAAAGTTTGAGTAAAAAAGTAAACTTTAGACAATACAAAGTAGAAAATACAATTTCAGAGCCATCAATGAAACATGAAGTTTTTTCTATAATTTAAATAGGAAATTAAAAAAGAATAATGATAGTAGCTTTATACTACCTCATCTTTACTAGGAGCTCAAAGATGCCCAAGATTACAAAGCTAGATTGCGAAAGAAGGAAAAGGTTTCAAAAATAGGTGTTTGACTTAAAGAGACAATAGCCTTTAATAGTCTTAAAGAAAAGCACTCTAATATCTTAGTTTGTTACTGCTGCTGTATAAATTACCACAAATATTGTGGCTTAAAACAACAGAAATTTATTATTTTACAGATATGCAGAGAAGTCTGAAATGGGTCTCACCGGAATAAGGTGATGCAGGGTGGAGTTCCTTTATAGAGGAAGCTCCAAGGGAGAGTCCATTTTCTTGCCCTTTCCTGATTCTAGAGGCTGCCTGCATTCCTTGGTACATGGTTCCATCCTCCATCCTCTAAGCCAGCAATGGCAGGTAGATGCATTCTCATGCTGCATCACTCTGATATGGACACCCCCACCTCCCTTGCAATGACACTGGGCCCACCCAGAGAATCCAGGACAATCTCTTTTTCTTAACCCAAGCACATTAGCTGTCTTAATTTCATCTACAAACTTAATGCCCCCTTGTTATGTAACGTAACATATTCCTAAGTTCTGGGCATTAATACATAAACATTTCAGGGAGTTGTTATTCTGCCCACCATAATCAGTTTGAGTATATTCAGAGTATTTTCATCAAATGTAGTTATATTCTTTACATGTTCCACCTTTAGCCAATGAACCCCTCTTCTGGTCTCTGAGTTCGTTAGATATGGTATCCATTGCAACACTTAAATGGTTCCTTCGTTTTCGAATACAACAGATAAGAGAGGTTCCAGACTCATCTCACCCAGGCACTGCCCACACCTGCAGTCAGGCGCAGTTATATAGGATGTGTCCTGTGATAGGAATGCAATTATTCTTGGACTTCTCAAAGGCTGGGACTGATAAATATACATACACTTGAAAAGTCAAAAAAATTATGTATTTCAAATAACTTTATAATTCAAATTTAGCCTTACAGGGTTTTTATTTAACTCTTATCTTATACTCATGTATATCTTCACTTACAATTAAAATTATGGTTCTTATCAGTGAAAAAAAAGCACTCTAAGACTACATATATTAGTATTAGTATATTAGTATCTATGGAATATAAGAGCAGTAACAGGCAGAAGGGTATCCATATAATGAAAAGAAAAGAACTAATTATATTAAAGTTAAATTATCTGGTCAGATGGAAATGAATGATCTACAAAACTACCACAAAGGTAAAAATGATAGTTTCATCTACCTAATGGTCTCTGAGAAGTTCTGGATTTGCCTTATTGGCAAACTGGTAATCTAGAAGGTGTATGGTAAATTAATTTTTTGGATCTAAGTGTGACCAATAAGAAGAAAACAGGTGTAAAAGTAGAAATGATGGCCAGACATGGGGTTTCACACTTGTAATCCCAGTGCTTTGGAGGATTAGGCAGAAGATTGCTTGAGGCCAGGAGTTTTAGACCAGCCTTGAGAACACAGCAAGATCCCAATTCTACAAAAGACTGTTAAAAATTTGCCAGGAATGGTGGCACACATCTATAGACCTAGCTACTCAGGAAGCTTAGGAGGAAGGATCACTTGAGTCTAGGAGTTCAAGGCTGCAGTGAGCTATGAGCACGCCACTATACTGTACCTTTGGCAACAGAGGGAGCCCCTATCTCTAAAAAGTAAAAATAAAAAAGTGGAAATAATAGGAAACTTAAAAATAAGCAACATCATCATCGTAAAGAATTCATAAAAGCCAGGGAGAAAGACTGGGCATAATCTGAAGAAAAACTTCAAAAAATTCAAAAAGAAAAAGAGGTTCATATAACTAACTACATACTCCAGAGGGATCCTCTCCCAGCAAAAAAGAAATCCTGCATAAAACAATTTTGATATGTTGCATTGCTAAGCTTTGATAAACAAGACAGTGCTTCTTAACCTTTAATGGGTAAAGATCACTCTAACGGTTATCTCAAATCTGACTCTAGGTCTCTTGAATCAGCATCTGCAATTGATATGCATGCACTTTAAAGTTTGAGAAGCACTGCTCAGGTCCGTCTTTTGATTAATGAAGTCGCTTTACAACACTGATTCCAAGTTATCATCAAGCTTCTTCTTGAATTATTTTAGTGATGAAGAGAGTCACCATTTCCTGAAATCGACCCGTTCATAATTATTTAGTTGTAACCATTAGAAAGTCCTTCCTAATACTATTGAAGTTTCCTCCATAAAACTACTATATTTATAAGTGAAGTGAAAATAAAACTATCTCAAATGTTTGGGATTACAGTCCCTTGGCCAGATTTTTATTTAAACCACTGAAATTGTGTATATTTAAGGTGTTCAGCATGATGTCTGAGAGTCAAACTCCATGGGGACCCAATTACAGGAGTGATCCCACACACTTGTGAGTTTTACTTCTAAGAGCTCAACAATTTGTCACCATGAATAACAAAGAAAAATTCCTGCATGCTTCCAGCAGGATGAGAAAAAGAACCATTATGAAATATATAAGAGTTTCTTTCTTCCCTCAGGAGAAACTATTTAACTAAAGCCTAACACTTTGGGGTTTTATAAGAGCCTAACTGATCTGGGGAAAGGGAAATACCCAAGTCCAGTACTACTCTACTGGATGAAGGGAAATACAGTACCCAACCCCATCTCACTCTAGCCATTCTGTTACAGCCTAGAAGCCAAGAGCAAGGAGCGGGGATAACTGAGAAGCACCTGCGAAGTTTACAGTCCAGAGGCACAGGTTTACAAAAAGACTGAGACCTAACTGTAGTACTATAGAATGCTTTCCCTCCCACATACCTTACCACCACATTCATAAAGGCCTATTTATACCAATTGGTTTAATCCAATACATCATGAGTGGCTATCAAGAAAAATTATAAGGCATACTAAAAGGCAAAAACAAACAAACAAACAGTCTGAAGAGGACAGCAAGCATCAGAACCAGACTCAGATATGACAGAGATATTGAAATTATCAGACCGAGAATTAAAAACAGCTACAGAATACCAAGAGCTCTAATGGATAAAGGAGACAGCATTAAAATAACAGATAATGTAAGCAGAGAGGTGAAAATCTTAAGAAAGAACCACAAAGGATGACTGAATTTTTTTTTTAAAAAACTGTAACAGAAATGAAGAATAATTTTATGAAATTATTAACAGACTAGATATGGCTAAGGAAAGAATCTCTGACCATGAGGATATCCAACAGAAACTTGCAAAACTAAATAGCAAAGAGAAAAAAGACTTAAAAGAAAAAGGACAGAATATCAAAAACTGAAACAACTGCAAAAGGAGTAAATATGTATAATGAAAATTACAGGAGGAAAATAAAGGAATAGATGATATATTTGAAAAAATGAATGAGAAACTCCCAAATTAAAGGTAGACTCCAAACCACAGATCTAGGATGATCAGAGAATATTAATCAGAATAAATGCCAAAACAAACAAACAAAAATAGCACATAATACTCCAACTATAGAAAACAAAGAAAAAACCAGAAAGAAGCTAGGTGGGGGTGGGAAAAACACCCCACCTTAACTATAGAGGAGTAAAGATTAAGATTATATCTAACTTCTCTTCAGAAACCATACAAGAAGACAACAAAATGAAATGAGTAAGTGTTCAGAGAGACAGGGAAAAAAAAAAAATCAACCTACAGTTCTGTACCCTTTCAAATTATTCTTTAATAGTGAAGGAGAATTAAAAACTCCCCAGATGCATAAAAATTGAGGAAATCTGTTGTCAATAGACCTTCCTGCAAGAAATGTCCAACAATTTCTTTAAAGAGAAGGAAAATAATATAGGTCAGAAACCCAAATCTATATAAATAAAGAAAGAACATCAGAAAAAGATAAGTAAAGGTAAAATTAAAACCTATTTTTCTTATTCTTGAATAATTTAACAGATAACAGTTAATTCAAAATAATAATGACAACCATTCATTTCACTCTGTGTGTGTGTGTATATATGCTTATGTATAAGTGAAATAAATAACAGCAATGATACAAAAAATGGGAGAGAGGAATTAAATTATTTTGTTATTATAAGTTACACGTACTATGCATGAAGCAGTACAGTGTTATTTGAAAGGACAAGAATTGGTTACAAATGTATACTGAAAACTCTATAGCAACTACTAAAAAAGTAAAAAAAAAAAAAGATAACTCATATGCTAAGAAAGGAAGAAACATGGAATCACATAAAATGCTCAAAACCACAAAAGGTAGAAAAAAGTGAAAGACAAAAACAGAAGTAAAGAACAAGAGCAACAAATAGCAAACTGTAACAAATACAGTAGATATTTTCCCAACTATATCAGTAATTACTTTAAAGGTGAATGATATACATATATCAATTAAAAGACAAAGATTGTTAGAGTGGGTCATTAAAAGAGTCAACTCTAAGCTGTTTACAAGAAATACACTTTAAATATGAAGACATTTATATTTAATGGATGGAAGTATACAATGTTAATACTAATAAAAAGAAAGTGGAATTAGCTGTATTAATTTTGGACAGAGCAGACTTCAGAGCAAGGAAAGTTATCAAGAATAAAAAAGGGAATAACATAACGATAAAGGAATCAATTCCTCAAGGAAGATACAACAATCCTTAATCCTCCAATGCGCCTAACAACAGAGTATCAAAATACATGTGGCAAAAACTAATAGAACTGCAAAGAGAAATAGATAAATCCAACTATTACAGTTAAAGACTTCAACACCCCTCTATCAGAACTGAATAGATCCAGCAGGCAGAAACTCAGTTAAGAATATAGTTGAATTCAACAACTCCATCAACTGATATAATTGACATCTATAAACTACCTCATGCAGCAATAGCAGAACACACATTCTTCTCAAACTTCTATGGAACATTTGCCAAGATAGGCCACATTCTGAGCCACAAAACACACCTTAACACATTCAAAAGAATAGAAATCATGCAATATCTGCTCTTATACCAGAATGAAATTAAACTAAAAATCAATAGCAGAAAGGTAGCTGGAAAATCCCCAAATACTTTGAGATTAAACAATACACATCTAAACAGCACATAGTCAAACAAGAAATCTCAAAAAAAATTTTAATACTTTCAACTAAATGAAAATGAAAACTTATCAAAATTTGGGGGATGCACTGAAATCAGTACTTACAGGGAAATGTACAGCACCAAATGCACATATGGTCATGTGCCACACAATGACATTTCAGTCAACAATAGATGGCATATACAATTGGTTATATAAGATTATAATACATGTTTTTACTGTACCTTTTCTAAGTTTTTATACATGATTACTTACCACTGTGTTACAAGACAGTAACATTCTATTCAGGTTAGTAGTCTAGGACAATAGGCTAAATTATATAACCTAGTTGTAGACTAGGCTATATCATCTAGATTTGTGTAGGTATACTCTATGATGTTTACACAATTACAAAGTGGTCTAACAACACACTTCTTAGAACATGTCCCTATTGTTAATGAAAGTATGATGATATCAGAAAATAAGAACAATCCAAAATCAATAATCTAAACTTCTGCTTCAGAAAACTAAAAAAAGAACAAATTAAATCTAAAGTAAGTAGAAGAAAAGAAACAATGCAAATCAGAACAGAAATCAGGCTGGGTGCAGTGGCTCACACTTGTAGTCCCAGCACTTTGGAAAGCTGAGGCAGGAAAATCACTTGAAGCCAGAGCTTAAGATCAGTCTCAGCAACACAGCAGGACCCTATCTCTACAAAAAATTTAAAAACTTAGCCAGGTATGGTGGTGTGTACCTGAAGTCCTAGCTACTTAGAAAGCTAAGGCGGGAAGTTTGCTTGAGTCTAGAAGTTTGAGGTTGCAGTGAACTATAAGTGCACCACTGCACTCCAGCTTGGGCAACAGAGCAAGATCTTGTTTCTACAAAAAGTTTAAAAATAAGTCAGATATGACTGCACATGCTTGTAGTCCTAGCTACTTAAGAGGCTGAGGTGGAGGGATCACTTGAGCCCAGGGGTTCAAGGCTGCAGTGAGCTATGATTATACCACTGCACTCCAGTCTACGTGTCAGGGTGAGACCCTACAGCTTAAAAAAAAAAAAAAAATTAAAAGCACACATAATTAATAAAACTTAAAATAGGAAAAAATGGGGGGAAAAAATCCCCAAACCAAAAGCCAGTATTTTAAAAGATTCATAAAATCAAGCCAGGCTAACTAAGAAAAGAGAGAACATAAATTACTAATATTAAAAATGACACCTCATCAACAAGAGTATCTGTATAAGGAACATTTGTATACCTAACCTGAATTGTACTACACATCTTTAAAAGAAAAAAATGAAAGAGGGGCATCACCACAGATCCCAAGAACATTAAAAAGATAATCAAGGAATACTATGAGCAACTCTATTCCACAAATTTGACAACCTAAATGAGTTGACCAATTCCAAGAAAGACACAGTCTGCCAAAACTCATACAAGAAAAAATAGACAACCTGAATAGGCCTACATCTATTAAAGAAATTGAAGTAATGATTAATAACCTTCCCAAACAGAAAGCACCAATTAGCTTACTTGTGAATTCTACCAAACTTGTAAGGACAAAATTACACCAATTCTCAACTATCTCTTTCAGAAGAGAGAAGCAGAGAGAATACATCATAACTCACTTTATGAGGCCAGCATTATCCGAATACCCAAAACCGACAAAGATATTACAGGAAAAGAAGACTACAAACCAATATCTCTCATAAGCATAGATGTAAAACATCCTCAACAAAACATCAGCAAATCAAATCCAACAATGTAGAAAAAGAATTATACATTTAGACCAAGCATGATGCATTCCAAGTACACAAATGGTTCATTTGAAAATCAACTAACAGCCGGGCTCGGTGGCTCAGCCTGTAATCCAGCGCCTTTGGGAGGCTGAGATGAGTGGATTGCCTGAGCCCGCGGGTTCGAGACCTGCCTGGGCAGGCGAGACCTCATCTCTACAATAAAATTAAAAAATTAGCTGGGCGTGGTAGTGTGCGCCTGTAATTCTGGCTACTCGGAAGGCTGAGGCGGAAGGATCGTCGGAGCCCAGCAGGTCGAGGCTGCAGTGACCGGGAGCAGCCACTGCACTCCAGTCTGGACCACAGAGTGAGACTCCAACTCAAAAAAAAAAAAAAAAAAAAGAAAATCAACTAATATAACCCACCACATCAACAGGCTAAATAAGAAAAATATCATGATAATATTAATAGAAGTATAAAAAGCATTTCACAAATTTAAACACTAATGCATAATAAAAACACTCAGTAAAATAGGAATAGAAGGGAACATCCTCAACTCAACTTGCTAAGAAATATCTACCAAAAAAACCTATGGCTAACACCAAACTTAATGGTGAAAAACTCAAAGTTTTCCCATTAAGACCAGGAACAAGGCAAGGATTTCCCCCCCCCCACTACTGTTTTCAACACTGTACTAGAAGTCCTAGCTAATATGGTAAGACAATAAAAGAAAAAAAAGGTATTCATACTGGGAAGAAAGAAATAAAACTGTCTGTGTTCACAAATAACATGATCATCTAGGTAGAAAATCCAAAAGAATAACAACAAAAAATATCCTGGAACTAAGAAGTGATTACAGCAAGGCTGCAGGATACAAGGTTAATATACAAAAGATAATTCTTTTACTACATAACAGCAACAAAGTGGAATTTAAAATTAAAACCCAACACCACTTATGTTAGCATGCAAAAAATGAAATACTTAGGTATAAATCTAACCAAATATGTTCAAGACCTATACGAGGAAAATGACAAAATACTCAAAGAAGAACTAAATTAATGGAGAGATATTTCATGTTTACAGATAGGAATTCTCAATATCCTTTTTTTTTTTTTTTTTTTTTGAGTTAGAATCTCACTCTGTCACCCAGACTGGAGTGCAGTGGCCGCTCCTGGCCACTGCAGCCTCGACCTGCTGGGCTCCAGCGATCCTTCCGCCTCAGCCTTCCAAGTAGCCGGAATTACAGGCATGGGCTACCACACCCGGATGATTTTTTGATTTATTGTAGAGATGAGGTCTCGCTGCCCAGGCGGGTCTCGAACCCGCGGGCTCAGGCAATCCACTCACCTCAGCCTCCCAAAGGCGCAGGATTATAGGCTGAGCCACCAAGCCCAGCTCTCAATATTCTTAAGATGTCATTTCTTCCCAACTCAATCTACAGATTTAATGCAATCCCAATTACAAGCTCAGTAAGTTGTTTTGTGGCTATCAACAAATGGACTCTAAAGTTTATATGAAAAGACAGAAGATCCTGAAAAGGCAACACAATATTGAAGAAGGACAAAGTTGGGGGACTAAAACTATACAACATCAAGACATATTATAAAGGTATAGTAATCAAGACAGGGTAGTATAGGTAAAAGAAAAGGCAAGTAAATCAATAGATCAGAACAAAGAGCCCACAAACAGACCCACAAAAATATACTCCAATGATCTCTCACAAAGGCAATACAATAGAGAAAACATAGTCATTTCATGCTGGTATAACTAGACCTCCACATGCAAAAAATGAATCTGGACACAGACCTTACACCTTCTCAGGAAAAAATGGATCATATACCTAAATATAAAATACAAAAGTATAAAATTTCTAAAACAGAACATCTAGATGTGTTTGGTGATGCCTTTTCAGATACAACATCAAAGGCATGTTCCATAAAAGAAAGAAGTAATAAGCTTGATTTCATTAAAATTAAAAATTCTGTTCAGTGAAAGACACTGTCAAGAGAATGAAAAGACAAGGAGAAAATACTTTATTTTCTTTCTCTTCTCTCTCTCTCTTTCTTTCCCTTCCTCCCTCCCTTTCTTTCTTTTTTTCTTGAGTCAAGGTCTCAATCTGTTGCCCAAGCTGGAATGCACTGATCACAGCTCACCACATTTTCAACCTCCTGGGCTCAGGCAATCCTTCTACCTCAGTCTCTGGTTCAGCCTAGGCTTCAGAAACTACCAGGTACTATGTTCACTATCTGAAGAACAGGTCACCTGAGACCCAATCTCCACCACTACAAAATACGTTCATGTAACAAATATGCATGTGTACCCCCTGAATCTAAAACTTAAAAAAAAAAAAGGC
Organism: Carlito syrichta; assembly: GCF_000164805.1. Lineage (NCBI taxonomy): Eukaryota > Metazoa > Chordata > Mammalia > Primates > Tarsiidae > Carlito > Carlito syrichta. Next base: position 201,284 of record NW_007255728.1, on the reverse strand, counting down.
TAATGATCTTACAGATATCTCACCAGAGAAGATATATAGATGATAAGTGTGTAAAAAGTTGCTTTATGTAGGTCATTAGGAAAATGTAAATTAAAACAACAATAAAATACACCATCAAATGGTGAAAATGAAGAGCAACAGAACTCATATTCTTTGCTGGTGGGAATGCAAAATCATACAGCTGCTTTGGAAGATAATTTGGCAATTTTCTATAAAACTAAACATATTCTCACATACTATTCATCAATTTTACTCCTTGGTACTTATCCAAAGGAGTTGAAAACATTATCTACAAAAAAATGTGCACACAGGTGTTTATAACTGCTTTATTCATAATTGCCAATAATCAGAAGCAACAAGATGTGCTTCAGTAAGTGAATAAGTAAATAAGCCATGGTATATCCAGACAACGGAAGATTATTCAGTGCTAAAAAGAATGAGCAATCAAGTCAGCAAATGATACAGAGGAAACATAAATGTATATTACTAAGTGAAAGAAGCCAATCTGAAAAGACTACAAGGTATATCCAGACAATGGAAGATTATTCAGTGCTAAAAAGAATGAGCAATCAAGCCAGCAAATGATATAGAGGAAACATAAATGTATATTACTAAGTGAAAGAAGTCAATCTGAAAAGGCTACCTACTTTATGATTCCATTGTACAAGAGTCTGAAAAAGGCAAAATTATGGAGAGAGTAAAAAGATCAGTGGCTGCCAGGGACTGGGGAAGAGAAGGATGAAAAGGTAGAGCATAAAGGATTTTATAGTTCACTAACAATACCTTATATGATACTATAATGGTGGATATATGTCTGTACACATTTGCCCAAATCCACAGAATATACATCACGAGTGAACCTTAATGTAAACTATAGACATTGGGTGGTAATGATATGTCAATATAGGTCCACCAACTGTAACAAATGTTAACGTATTACTGGAAGTAAAGTTCCATTTGAGCTCATATGACCACTATAATAATAACAGAATGACAGCATCTAACATTCAATGAGTTTTAACTATGTCAGGTACTATTACAGATGCTTTGGTGACATTAATTCATTTAATCCTTATAAAGACTGTGGAAGAATAACATCACATTTTAAAGATGAAGACAATGAGGCAAGTTAAGTAACTTGTTCAAGATTACATAGCAAGTAAGCAACAGAATTCAAGCCTAAGAAGTCTGTCCTCAAGACCTACTGTTACCCATCATGCCATACTGTCGCCTTCTGCCAAGCTGGCAATAGAAGATATCCCTTCATAGATTCTTAAGATAGAATTTTTACTCCCAGTAAAATATCTAAAAATTTTAAAACCTGCAAATTTAATTATTCCTTAGCTGAATGAAGAAAAAAAACATACTATACTTTTTTGATATTCACATATTAGTGTTCATTACAGAAAAATCTTGTAGGATAAAAAAAGTTTTTATACAAAAATGTACATATAATACATGTATTTACCTGGCAAAAACTTCAAAGTTTGCAGCATCTGTCTTTCCTGAGAGAAATCCACCATTAAATGAGTCATGTTGTCACTGACCTTTGGTTTCAACGAAAGGCGAAAGGCTGAAGCCATTGTGACTCTATGGTAAACATAAACATGCTTTTTAAAAGAATAGGAAGTATCAAATCATATTTAATTTATAAAATGAAAAGATAGAAATTATATCACTGTAATGATTTCAGAGACTATAACAAAGGTAAAAGTCAAATAGAAATGTGTTCCTAGAGTCCTTTAAAAATTAATTAAATAAAAAAACTACAAAATGCCTTTTAATTCAAAGACATGTAAGACAACTTTTAGCAACTTTCCTCCATCCAGTTTAATAAAACTGCTTATATGCAAATATAAGAAACAAATATCCAATATAAATAATTGTTATCAGACACCACATTCATCTGAACCTCTGTACACTCAATCTCACTGACTTCCTGATGCCAGCCTCACTCCTTTTCATAAGCCAAATAATGAATTTAAATATACCCTGATTCAAACATTCTTCCTAGCAGTCAGAGATAACCCCATGTACCCGCAAATAAGAGAACAGACAGATTGGCCTAACACTGTATATATAGCTTGGTAGTAGCTAAGGATAGTCCATGGATGAGAAAGGAGAGATATGAAATCACTATCAATGAATACCACACTAGTAGGTGTCACTCTGATCTGTCAACATCAGATACAGGGAAGCATTCTAAGAGAAACAGCCCTGTGAAACTATACGCCATGGAAATAAAGGAGTTCAATAAACATTCACTAGATGAATGTGGAGTAAAAAAAAAAAAAAATTGAAGCCATACCAGATATCGCTTTATCCAAAAATTAGAAAAACTGTTGTCAATTAAAACTTGAGATTTAAAGAAACTCTCTTATTCTATTAATTTGTAGTTTAATCTCACATTTTAACTTTTCATATTATAACAAATTTCACAAAATAAGTTCTTCATTATCTTTGGTTAAAGAATGATATAACAGTCCTATTGGTGAATGTTATCCTCCTGGTATACGATTTGGGAGAAGGAAATAGAGCTGGTGGAACAAAAGGAACACTAGGCCTAGCCAACTGGATCTGCCAAATCCAATTAAAAGATCAAAAAAAAGACAAAAGATGTCAACTTGCTTATTTACTTACTTTGGGACAATAGAGGTCAAACTACTGCTGTATTCAGTTATATGGGGACGAAAAATGTCAAACTATGGGGATTCAGTTATTTCAATTCATTTTAAAACTAGAAAAAGAATAACTTAATTTAATAGTAACAATGATTAAACAAAAACTGATCAGGTTATAAAGAAGAAAGTGCTATACTGACAATTTATGAGGATAGAAACTCACAATGACTGAATGCTTACTATATGCCAACTATAATGCTGAGTATTTCACGCATATCACATTAAGCTGCTGGCTCTCAAATTATAATAAAAATAAATTAGGAACAAATATTAAGTCTTACCAATGTTGTTCTTTACAGCTCCAAGTATCTTTTGACTTGAAAATGTCTGAAAGAGCTATTTAGATAGGTACTTAATAAATGCTCACTTGAATCAGTAAATGGGTCTGAACTTACTTGGTTTCTTCTAAACCTGATCAACTATTTAAATGTTTACATGAGAAACTGAAAAAAATATATCTGAAAGTATTAAAGAGAATCTTAAACCTGAAACCAGTAAAATCACTAAAACTTGATTTAATCACTATGACTTCAAGGAAAAAAAATTGCCTCCAAATGAATTCGAAAAGTTAATTGAAACCTAAAAAACAAGAATAATAACCCTTATTTTCTAGCCAGTTGAAACTTAGAAGTTTCTATGAATCAATTCAGATGTGCAACAGTGCCATAACTTTCAAAAGACTGAATTTTTATTTGTAGACATGTGCCTCAAAACCCAAACAAAAATTCAAAATCCGTAGATCATTCTCTACACTATAGGATCCATGCAGTTATATATGTTTTAATTCACCTTGACTATCCTGGTTCATTTCTAATAGTTCAAGCTGAATTCAAGAATCAATTCCTCCTTATTTTTTTCAGAGAAAAATAACTATAAAACACATGAATACTTTTAATTTCCTCTAACTACCTCTATCCTTCATGACTCCTTTCTTTCAAGAACCATTAACTCCCACAATATACATCACTAATCATATTCCAATATTACTAAGTACCCAGAAATATACAGCAGTAATTTGTAAAGTTATAGAGAGATGTGGTCTTATCTTCTCTTTTCTATCCTAAGTTTTTCCTCTCACTGCTGCTGTTCCTCTGTATAACTTCCACCATAGCAAATGATTACTGAGTTTTCACAGATACTTTCATTTTTTATATTTGATTCCCTGCTTAAATATGTTATACTCTCTAATTTAAAATCCATCTCTGCCTTTCTATAAAAGAATCCTTTCTTTGCTTTGTGAAAATAATTGACAATAGTGGAATTCTAGAAGCTCACTTTTTGGGAGTACCAAAAAACTACACCATACAGACTTGGACATTATGAAGCTGAAAATCAAATTTAAAAAATTAAGTCAAGACTTGGAAGTGTTTCTCAGGCAGGAAGGATTCAAACTCTGCCTGAACCCTGACTCTTGGGCTACTGATGAAATCAAGCCAAGATGCCGGCTTAGAAAAGGGGGGCAAAGAAGCCAACCTTCAATGATGAATACAGTCATGAAAGTTGGTCATAAAATTAAATTCCGACAAATGAATCTGGACAAAGAGAAAGAAGTCAGGAATAAGGATAAGATTCTGTGAACCACGGAGCCATACAGAATCTTGAAAGGAGGAAATATTTTGTAAGGTCTCTGGAAAGCCAAAGTTTCATTAATCTCTAATTCAGAAAATAATGAACCAGAGCAGGATGTAGTGGAATAAGTAACTAATCAGGAAGTATAACATAGCCAGGGTGGAAGATGGAACACTCAGCAAATTCCTACAGACATAACCCAAATCCACCTTATCCAGATAACTGACCTATCTAGCATCCATTCAACACACAGTCAGTATTTTTTTACCATCAAACTTTCATAATCTTTCTACATCCAAGATTTATAAGAATGAACTGTCTTTAATTAGTGCCTGACGTAAAATATACAAAGAATATAAAAATTAGTATTTGTGCTAAGAATGCTATGACTACATATGAATCCTGCCTCTAGTCAAATAAAAGATAAACCAAGAATTGAATTTTTCAGCAAAGATCAACAACAGAAGCACTGATTTTCATACAATCCATAGTGAATATTTTTGTGAATTATCTGATTATTTGATGAAGAATAATTTACCTAGAATTCAGAGTGGTACTTTGAAGAGCTGTGCCTTTTGGAGAATCTCCTTATCCTCAAATGAAAAAATCTTAAATTACAATCACACTACAGATAATGTTCAGTGACTAGACAGGCAGATTAAAACCATTCCTACTGTGTTAACACAATCCAAATGTTGCCAGCAAATCCTTGAACACTCTGGGATATTCATTACAGTAAGTACCCTCTCTTAATCCTGGCTCTATCAATGAGAAAGACCTTTTAAGCCAAAACCTTTAATAATTTTAGTTTTCTCTTCCCATAGAATATTAACTAGATAGTGATGGCATTAGAAATAGAAAGAGATGGCACCAGGAACAGGATGGGAATGAGAATACAAAGGTGTTAAACAGAAAAGCAGTGAAGAAAGAGAGTTTTAGCTCTTGAGGACTATTTAAAATGCTATGACATCTCAGAAAATAAGACCATTTATATTTAAATTTAAGAACAACAAAAAATACATTCTAGGAATATATATTTTTAAATTATTCAAAATAGTTCCCTTTCCATTAGTACAACTAATTAAGAATTGCTCTAAAATGAAAACTAACTATATTATTACACCAGAAATGAAATTCTTCTGAAGTACATAATTAACCACAACTATGTTTTTAAAAAATCTTATTGATATAATGGTTATTCCAAGAAGATACACAAAGGACATTTTCTTTATTTTTTTTGTACTTGGTCATTGGTGTTTTTATTTTAACTACCAAGAATCTAATAAAAAACTGTTTCTGAATTTCATTTCTGATTTCAGTATCAATACTTAAATAAAAACGTATGTTTATACCATACCTATCCTTGATCTGTCTGGCAGCCTTGGAGCAAATCAGGGAGAAGAGAAAGAAGGCAGTTAGTGCTTTTCATGCAAGTTTCAATGGCAGTGACATGCAAGAAAAGTTAGGCTATAAACCCTGCAACAGATTAGTTCATATTCACCAAAACATAAATTACAAGAAATTTGTATCGTTCACATTAGTTTTCATAATGTGATGTTAGAACTACAGTAGAAAATCCAGACCCCACATAAGTCATCTTTTAAGAAGAAAATGTAATACTTTAAACTAATTCCAGGTGCCTATAAATGTTTTTTCTCATCTTAAGATTATCAAAATATACACTCTTTAACTAAATCAATCAACCTCCTTCATAGGATACATATTTCTATGTATTCTGAAAGTTTTCTTGTACATGACAAATCTGCTAATTTTTCTTCAGAGATCTCTTTACTTCATAATGGTTGTTCCAAGTATTCTCTATATAACTTTACAGAGAAAGAAATTCTGACAGCTTGCCTACTAACAAATACAACTAGGCTGCAGTTCTACAAACTTTTATTCCAAAAAAAGAAGTTGTAATGGAAGAAATTCAGAAAGGAAAGATCAAAGAAATACTTCTAGCAATGGGTTCTTTCCCTCTGATGATTTCACAGATGTTGCAACTTAAACCTAATTATTATACATGTCTTTTTTTAAAAATGCAAGCACAAGTTTAGGAAGGGAACTTGTTGTACAGTCATAGAAAAAAATAATTTAAAACCCACAAAAATTATTGTCCCTTTTACATTTACACACAATATAATATATCCAGCAAAAAATTTTTTCCCACACCACCCAGTATAGTTAACACTACATCTGATGTAGACAAGGCTCTTTTGCTCAACACTCTATCCTCAGTGTCTAGCATAATGCTTGGGACAGAGTAATACTTAATGATTATTAAATTTATTGAATTTTAATTAGATGTATAAGTATATAGCAATGCTTCCATGGCCTCTCTCCTTCCATTCTACCATTGTTCCTACATGCTACTGGTCATTCTCATACCAACCTATAATATATTGGTCTGAGTACCTTTCTACTTTAAAGAACAAAATTGAGATTTAAAAGATTAGCATATTATTGTACATTGCTAACACTACTATTAATCAATTCTATGACCTTTTTTTTTTTAGTTGGAGTCTCACTCTATCACTCAGGCTGGGGTGCTGTGGCACGCGCATGGCCATCCCAGCATCAAGCTGCTGGGCTCAGGTGATCCTTCCACCTTAGTCTTCCAAGTAGCCAGAACTACAGGCACGTGCTACCACATCAGCTAATTTTTTAAAATTTATTTATTGTAGTGATGAGGTCTCGCCAAGTTGCCCAGGCCGGTCTCAAACCCATGGGCTCAGGCAATCGTCTCACCTCAGCCTCCCAAAGTGCTGGGATTATAGGCTTGAGCCACCGTACTCGGTCTTTATGATCTTCTATACTAATCATTCTATTTCTTTACTAAGGGATTTTGGTCTTAATGTTTCTAAAAAATTCTTCTTAAGGTTCACATTCTACAGCAATTTCTGTGGCATTTATGTATGCCTTAAGTAATAAAACTAAAGGATAAGAAATGTTAAGAAAAGAGGAATGGTACTAGTCGCCCTCACATAACCCAGTGATATGAAGATTATTATTGTTTTTTAAACAAACCATAATAATTCAATTTTGTGTCGAGTGTTACTAAATTTAGTAAGGTGCCATTTTTTTAGTGTGTATGCACATATGTGTGCATAAAAAGCTTTCATGATATCACTTCATGTACCACACTGTTTATGAAAAACTAGAAAAGGAACAGATGAAAAGCCAGATAATCTAGGAAGAACTTGCTTCTTGTAGTTATATGTAATACACCTGGTTGGTATAACTCAAAATTCCATGGCTTCTCTTTCATTTAGTTTCAAATTTTAATGTATATACTTTGTATGAATGCAGGAGGGGTTAAAGAAGTTATTTAGTGCAGTGATAAGAGGGCAGAATCAGCTGGGCTCGGTGGCTCAGCCTGTGATCCCAGCACTTTGGCAGGCTGAGGTAGGTGGATTGCCTGAGCCTGTAGGTTTGAGACCAGTCCGGGAAACTTGGCGAGACCTCATCTCTATAATAAATCAAAAATTAGCTGGGCATGGTAGCATGCTCCTATAGTTCTGGCTACTTGGAAGGCTGAGGCAAAAGGATCGCTGGAGCCCAGCAGTTCGACACTGGGGTGGCCATGAGCGTGCCACTGCTCTCTAGTCTGGGTGACAGAGTGATACTCCAACTCAAATAAATAAATAAATAAATAAAAGTCGAAAAAAAAAGAGGGCAGAGTCTAAAGTTCTGAAGATATCTCTCTAAAAAAGACCCAATTTCAAGAAATGTCAAGTTGAAAAATAATTTTTTTTCTGGGTCTTTCTCCCACAGCATAAAACAGTCCAAATGATACACATTACTATATAGCTTGGTTACTATAAGTTTCCATTTCAAGAATGGGGAATTTTATCAATTAAACATCTCTGTTTAATAAGTAACAATTGATCCCAGGATTTTTCCACTGCTCTGTTGCCAACACATTCATTTGCATCTACATAATTCCACTCAGTGAGTTGTGAAGAAGACTCAATGAATGCTCAGATTTATTTTTAGGTTGTTTGTTGTACTGTATCTTATTGGAAAGCATTACTCCAAGAAGCATTAGTCATATATTTGCTCAACATTACTACTTAGATCTTCTACCAAAATTCTTTTTGCCAACACTTCATTTCTCTGCATTCCTATCAGAGATGGCTCCTTCCTTTCTTTCTTGAACTCTTTCCCTTCCCTCATCTCTAAGTTAATTGTTTTTAAAATACATCTTACAGTTTTTATAAAAGATCATCTACACTGTGATTCCATATCTACAACGTTCCAAAGCAGGTAAATTAAAGTCTAGAGTTTAGGACTGTATTTAATGGCACTGACCTGAACACGTACAAATATCTAAAGTGTTTAGCTTTTCTGTTATGTACATTTTACTATAATAAAAAAGACAGACATTTAAAAATTACAATTCTGATTCTTTTATTTATCATAGAAAGCTGTCACCTGAGACCAAAATTCCTTAAGAAGAAATGTAATACAAGTACAATACAGAAGTAATCACAGATCTTCATAACTGCCAATTAAATATAAAGAAGCAAAATCAGATATTTCCCCAATTAAATATTAAAAAGTTAAATCCAGATCTCTTCTCAATCTCTCATTTTTAATCTGCAGTGAGTGAATAGCAAATATACAAACTATTTTCTTCTGTGAATTTATCAAGAACTTTAAAGATTAAGCACCTTAAAAAAGATGAAGCACCTTATTGTTTCTATATTTCCTCTTAATATTACCATTTCTCTTTTTATAGAAAGAGAGAAGGAAAAAGAGATAGTCTCAAAATGTTTTTCTTCAGGCAGAAATATCAGCCTTTGGAAAAAACCCATTGCATACCAGTTGATTCCATATATTAGAAGTTTTATATTTTCTGTTTACAAAAATAACTATTTTTTTAAAAGTATGTCATTTGAAAGACACTGTTCCCCTTTCACCTCACTCTGTACTTTTTTATTTCATTGTAGCACCCATGGGTAGAAAATCATTCTTTCCCTTCTAGTCTGACAACTGGATTATGTGTGGTAAGACTGTGATGGCTAATTAGTTCTATTGACTTGAAAATGGTTCCACTGACCCAGCTATTTTCACAGGAAGAGTTCAAGGTGGGAATAGGAATAATAATTTTGACAAAGAAAATAAGCAGTGTTCTGCAGTGTAGCTATTAGCAGAGAACTCAGATTTGATAAGTGCTGGCTACTTGTATACCCAGGAAAAAAACTAATAAAGTTAAGAATCATATTTGCCGGTGATCCTTCTAGATATATTTACTATAAACCAAACTTCTAGCAGTTAAATTAGTGAAGGTATGTTCTAAAATCCATTTCCATTTGTGCTATTTTTACTTGTTCACTTTCAGATAGCATAATGCATAGCTTCACATTTAGTTCTCTTGCTGAGGTATTAAAACGATAAATTATTAGAATTTATTTTTTTTAAGATAATGAAGTATGAGAAGATGTTCTGCCTGGGTTTTAGCCTATGCTCTTTATTTTTCTGTCTCTGTGTACTATTCACTGTAATCTTATTTGAGCAACTTAATGGGGGATATTCACAAACAGTATAACTTAAAGAATTTCTTTCCAGATATCTAACAATATACTGCTACTCTAACAATTAATCTTCAAAGTTGTCTCTCCTTAATCTGTCAGCAACTAGGTGTTTGAGTCAGGCCTGTAGTCCATGCAGCTGGCTACAAAAGTGAACTTTGTTTTTTACTTACAATCAAATCATTATCTGGATACTGTTTGGACTTACAAAGAAAGTAACTGAAAACAGCTTTCAGTTAAGCATTTTTCTTGAATGATAAAACTGTCTAATTTCATTTTTCTTGAATGACAAACTAGCCGATAATTTCTGGCTAAGAAATACTGACAAGTACAGTAAGTAATGTGCCATATAACTACATTCCAGTCAATGACAGACTGCATATAAAATGATGATCCCATAAGATTATTATATACATATTTTTTCTTTTTTTTTTTTTTTTTTTTTTTGAGTTGGAGTCTCACTTTGTCATCCAGGCTGGAGTGCAGTGGCATGCTCATGGTCACCTCAGAGATTATAATATATTTTACTTTGCCTTTTCTATATTTAGATATACAAATACTTACCATTGTGTTACAATTGCCTATAGTATTCAGTATAGTAATATGTTGGACAGGTTTATAATCCTAGAAATACTAGGCTATACCACAGCCTAGGTATGTAGGAGGCTATACCATCTAGGTTTGTGTCAGTATATGCTATGATGTCTGCACAACGACAAAATTGCCTAATGACTCATTTCTTAGAACATATCCTTGTTGTTAAGCAATGTATGGCTGTAATTCATTTTACCACATCTCCAAATGGTTTAAGCTACTAAGCAGTAGTAAAAGTGCTGGAAGACAAGACCAAAATATAAGACAGAATAAGCAAAGTGGCATTTTAAACCACAATGTGATTTATTTTATCAGAATCTTCTCAATTTACAATCTGTTAGGAACAAGCTTTAACAGAAACAAAGCTGGAAAGAACAAAGTACAGAGAAAGAGAAAAGAGTAGAGCATTGGGGAGCAAGAAGAGAGAAGAACTCTGAAAATGTCAATAGAAAGAGAAACTCGGGAGAAATAAACCTGTAACACAGTTTTTCCAAGTATCAGCCTTTCCTTAAACCAAATGGATTCAAGTTATTTTTAATACCTATGTCCACATTTTATACTTTTTCTATATTCTTCCTCACCCTAAAGCTGTCAGCTATTAATTCTTGCTGTTATGATTACGACTGTCACTAACAACTGAACTACTCCATTAGAGGGGAATCTATTGACAACTAGGGAAGAGAAGGAAAAAAAGAACTAAACATATAGTAGTACCAAGTACATATAGTCCACAGATTCTGAAAAACTATCTTGAATAGACGGTATTAATGCCTAGCAATGAACTCTGACACTCATTTTGATGACTAAGACATTTTTTTGCTTTCTGCATTTAAGGTTATTATATAAAGGCCCTCTGGATATGTGACAAATCATACTTGAAGGTACTTTAATTCCTCATAATCCTTTAATTTTTTTTTTTTTTTTGAGTTGGAGTCTCACTCTGTCACCCAGACTGGAGTGCAGTGGCCACTCCCGGCCACCGCAGCCTCGACCTGCTGGGCTCCGGCGATCCTTCCGCCTCAGCCTTCCAAGTAGCTGGAACTACAGGTGCATGCTACCACGCCCAGCTAATTTTTGATTTTATTGTAGAGATGAGGTCTCACCAAGTTGCCCAGGCGGGTCTCGAACCCACAGGCTCAGGCAATCCACTCACCTCAGCCTCCCAAAGTGCTGGGATTACAGGCTGAGCCACAGGGCCCGGCTCCTCATAATCCTTTCATATAATTAAGTGCAAAGGTAAACTTCTTAACAATCCACCTCCAAATTTAAGAATTAATTAGTGCATTGGTTTATAGGAAAATAACTTGTGTTTTGATTTGTTTAAAAATTATCAATTTTTAAAGTTTAATTGTAAAATGCAAAGATGTAAGTTAGCAAATGTTACCTTCGCGAGGTTTTTTTCTACCTTCAAGTTCACAGAAAATCAAAAAAATGAGAGCATAACTGGACACAAATGGATTATAAAGCTACCTTTCTAACACCAATGTAGCTCACTATATAATCCACAAAGTAAACAATATCAAAGTAAATCTTATCTTGATGATTATGTGGTATTATTTTGCTAGGTTTTTTTTTTTTTTTTTTAATTTTTATTTATTTATTTATTTATTTTTGAGTTGGAGTCTCACCCTGTCCCCTAGACTGGAGTGCAGTGGCCACTCCCAGCCACCGCAGCCTCGACCTGCTGGGCTCCGGTGATCCTTCCACCTCAGCCTTCCAAGTAGCCGGAATTGCAGGCATGCGCTACCACGCCCGGCTGATTTTTTGATTTATTGTAGAGATGAGGTCTCGCTGCCCAGGCGTGTCTCGAACCCATGGGCTCAGGCAATCTACTCACCTCAGCCTCCCAAAGCCCAGGATTACAGGCTGAGCCACTGAGCCCGGCTGTTTTGTTTTTTGAGTTGAATCTCACTCCATCGCCCAGACTGGAGTGCAGTAGCATGCTCCCAGTCACTGCAGCCTCGACCTGCTGGGCTCCAGCGATCCTTCCGTCTCAGCCTTCCAAGCAGTCGGAACTACAGGTGTGCGCTATCACGCCCGGCTAGTTTTTGATTTATTGTAGAGATGAGGTCTCGCCAAGTTGCCTGGGTAGATCTCGAACCCGCAGGCTCAGGCAATCCACTCACCTCGGCCTCCCAAAACGCTGGGATTACAGGCTGAATGACTGAGCCCGGCTATTTTGCTAGTTATATAGCTAATTTCCTACTCTTTTCACACCATTTTTAAATATGTTCTACTTTTTCAAGTTTTGATTTGATAAATTGGTAACCACTTAAAATGGCCTTACTTAAAATAAGAATTAGAATTTAGAATTCACAATCTCTTAAACACCAGGATCTAAATTAAAATATTAGCAAATTTTCTGCTCTACTCTTTATATTTTTATACTAAACATATCCCTTAAACAAGGATTTACATTTTTTATATTTTAATAAAGCATTTAGTTAAGTTAAGCAGTGGGACATTTGTCTGCAATAATAAATTTCACAAAGTTACAGTGCTCATAAGCATCAAGTGGTGATACTTTCCCAATCAGCTCTTAGAAAGAAATTCAAAACTACCTTTTAAATACGTTAACAGCAATATCAATCTTTGTTCCTTAGTCATGAAATGTTTATAACAAAGCTATGACTCAGTTCAAGTACACAAGTACCCTTAAAACAAATTACCAAGAGTAATTAAACTAAAAAAAGAAAATAATGTGACTCATTAAACTAAAATAATTTGTGCTTGACCCCAAAGACACATACTTCTAAGTATCTACTTTGGAATAAATGAACAGCTAGCATTTTACTTATCAAAAAAATACAAGCCTTTTTTAGTATTAGAAATAATTAAAATTCAAAATTAAAGAAGAAAACACCTTTTTTTTAAACACTACTTTCCTTTTAAGTATATTAGTATAGTTTTTTTTGTACCTTCGAAAATTCTTCAGGTTCTTTTATATCTAATGATCTTGTCGCAAATTCTAGTAGTTCTTCAGAGTTCTCCAGTGCATTATTACATTGACTAATCTGACTCTAGGGAAACAAACAAACAAACAAACAACTAAATCATTAAAATAAATTTTCCTATTGTCATTAGAATCTTAAAAATATATTGTTATAATGAACTTGCAAATAATTTTAATAGTAATAATTGAGCTAAAACATTTCAGTGAGCTATTCAAACAAGATAATTACCAGTTATATATAAACACATTTTAATTATCTTACTTAATTTTAATTATCTTAATACTTTATACCTCTTTCCATAATTTATCCAAAACATCTTAACTGTATACAGATAAAAGTATACTCATCTTTAAAACAAACAAAACAAGCAACTATAAATAACTGGAACCAAATTTACTTAAAGATTCTTCTCAATCAGAGTAGTTGGGAAACTATAATTTAAATTAAAATATTAAAATAATCTATCTGCAGACAACATCCTCTGTAATGAAGACTAAAGCTATCACTATAGCTTTTCCTTTGAATCATAGCACAAGAACATACTTAAGAATGAACAGTTAAGTTCACTAAGTTTACATTTCAATAACTCAAAGTATTATTTTATAACCACCTGTTGTCTATTTAATATCTCTTGAACACCCATAGATCATTATTCCTACTTTAAAAAAATCACCAAAATTGTTATGATACTGATAAGGAGAGATAAATATTAAGAATTACACAGGATAATAAAGTGTAAGATAGAAGAAAAAACAATGGAATCACTAAGATAAATGTAAATCTGAAATAGTGATACAGGAAGAAAAGACAGTTAACATCCTTGCTGTCACAACCTCCAACAGAATTTAACGTCTGTTTTATCCATTTTTTGCAACATTTAAAATTTTTCATTGATAATCAACAGCTAATGATGATGTGACAGAATAGTTGATCAAAAAAATCAAAATAAAGTCATCCTAATTTCAAAAGAGCCCAAATACAGTTTTAATGGAAGACTTCCAAGAATGAGATCAGCTGCCAAAATATTCATTACCTTAATTTAAAATCACAAAATCCAAAGTGGACAGAGTTTGCCTGAGACTCTATGACAAAAAGTACAGATAAATTTATATGACCGAATTGTGTATTATTGTTGGGAATTTAGTAAACAACTAAAAATATAAATTCAATAGTTTACAACAGCAATAAATGCAGCCTATTCTAAGAAGAGTACTGTAGATTTTATGTGTGTACACTTATATCCAACTCTATACAAGGTTGTCAGAAAATAAGTTTCTATATGAAAATACAAGAAAATACAGTTGTTCTGGAAGTCCAAAGACATACTTTAACCCAAAATCCATGATGGACTCAATTTGCCTAATTCTGAAAGTCTTAAACATCTTAAATTAAGAAGGAACAACACTACTAAAGGTAAAAGCTGGGCCAGGCACAGTAAGGCTCATGCCTGTAATCCCCCAGCACTTTGGAAAGCCAAGATGGATGACTCGAGGCCAGGAGTTCAAGTCTAGCCTTGGCAACACAGTGAGACCCTGACTCTACGGAAAAATTAAAAATTAGCAGAGCGCAGTGGTGTGCATGTGGAGTCCTAGCTAGCTGGGAGGCTCAGGTGTGAGAATCACTTGAGTCCAGAAGTTCAAGGCTACAGTGAGATATGATCAGGCCATTGCACTTTAGCCTGAGTAACAGAGCGAGACCCTGTCTCTAAAAATAAAAGTTTAAAACAAGATTAAAATCCACATGTTACAAAATGAATGCTATTAGACTCTCCTCCAAATCAGCACTGACTTCGCTTCAAAATGATAAGATGCTATGGACTTTTAATCTTTAATTATCTCAACAAATGAACTGCCTCTCCTCTCTTCCCTTTATTAAGTATGCTATTCCTCCTGCAACGTTCTTTACATTAGCTTCTAAAAAACCACTTTTCTTTTTTTTCTTTTCTTTCCTTTTTTTTTTTTTTCCAGACCACAATCCCCTGGATAATCAGCAGCCAGGGACAAGCCCAGCCTGGTCTATCTGATCAGTTCATTACTCCTGAGCACCATCCTGTAGGACCAGTTCCGAGACCAGGAGGACTACAGTGCTGCAACTGCCCAAGGGGCCTCTCTGCACAGCGCCCTGAGGAAGGACAGCTTTTCATGTCAGGTTGGCTCTTTGGGGCTGGGATCACAACGGATCAAATAAGATCAAGGTGTAAGGGGAGGAGGCGCGGGGTGGATGCATGCACTCACCTAGCATATGTACTCTCACACATGCCCCCCATGCAACACCATAGCACCGCACACACCATCTGAACTTAATTCAATTCCCTTCAAAAACCCCTCCTCATTATATATAGCTGAATAGGGCTTTAATCTTTTTTTTTTTTTTTTGAGTTGGAGTCTCACTGTCGCCCAGACTGGAGTGCAGTGGCCGCTCCCGGCCACCACAGCCTCGCCTGCTGGGCTCTGATCCTTCTGCCTCAGCCTTCCAAGTAGCTGGAATTATAGGCGCGCGCTACCACGCCCAGTTAATTTTTGATTTATTGTGGAGATGAGGTCTCGCCAAGTTGCCCAGGCGGGTCTTGAACCCGCGGGCTCAGGCAATCCACTCACCTCAGCCTCCCAAGGCATGCGATTACAGGCTGAGCCACTGAGCCCAGCTAGGGCTTTAATCTTAAATATTTATCTTACATACGTGTTTTGCTTACCTTTATAAATTCTAATCTTTTTGGCAAAAGAATCTTATTTTCTTTTCTTTTTCACTTCTTTCAAATTACCTTCTATTAGAATGTGAAATCCATGAATGCATGACAACTAGTTACTAGCAATCAAATGTCATTGTTAACTTACCCTATAAATTGTGATGAGGAGAAATACTCTAAGCTAGGTTCTCAAATGTGACTTTTAAACATTAAGATGTACAACATTTTTAGGGCTTTTCAAATTTCCTTTTTTTTTTTTTGCGTCAAAGTCTCACTCTGTCACCTAGGTTGGAATGCAGTACCATAATCACCGCCACCACAGCATTAACCCGCTGGGCTCAGGTGATGCTTCCGCCTCAGCCTTCCAAGTAGCTGGAACTACAGGTGTGCACCACCACACTAGGCTAATATTTTGATTTACTGTAGAGATGAGGTCTCGCCAAGCTGTCCAGGTTGGTCTCGAACTCCTGGGCTCAGATAATCCTTCCTTCTCCGATTCCCAAAGTGCTGAGATTTCAAGGCATAAGCCACCACGCCTAGCCTGCTTTTCAAATTCCTATATGTGTTAAACTATCTTTAGGGCAAGCATAACAACACATGATAAAGATGGTAAGACAATTTTAAAAATTCAGGTCAGGTGTGGTAGCTAATGGCTGTAATCCTAGCACTTTATGAGGCCAAGGCAGGAGGATGTTGAGGCCAGGAGTTTGAGACCAGCCTGGGCAACACGGCAAGACCTTATCTGTATAAAAAACAACAACAAAAACTGACCAGGCATGGGGGTATGTACCTATAGTCCCAGCTACTTGGAAGGCTGAGGCAGAAAGATCACCTGAGCCCAAGAGGTAGAGGTTGCAGTGAGCTATTAATGTGCCACTGCACTTCAGCCTGTGTGACGGAGTGAAATCCCGACTCCAAACAAAAATCCAATGTAGCAGGACGATGAGTTCAATTTCTCATAATGCTTTTTAAAAGTCAGTTTTATAAGAGCTCTGTTATCCAATATATGTACATTTTGAATAAAGGGGGACTAGAAAAAAGGAACTAAGCAGAGCTTGTTAGTCAACAGTCATCAATTAAAAGCTAGCAATATGAGATACATGAAGAATATGGGACAAGTAGGAATTATTTGTCTAAACCTAAATTGCAAAGTTCCTGCTCTTAAGGTGGATGTTGACAACAGTTTAGTTTTCTCTAAAAAACTGCAAGTTTTTAAAAAAATGTATCTATTGGCTACTTCCAGTTCCACTATGACAATACCAGAAAAACAATATACATTTCAGCAGAAAGAAGGTCCCAACAAACAACAGACACCAACCAAGTATTTGGAGCTAAGTAAGTGAAAAGGAAAATATTATCAGCAACACTGGAACATCACTCATCACAGGGATAGTTAAAGGGGTTGATAAAAATTGATAATGCACATTCAATATGCATGATATTTTTGCCACTTGGGGGGAAACGAGAAAGATAGGAGAAAAAATATGACTCACAGTCACTTTAGTGGTATATTTAATATGTGGTATGAGCTAGGGTGACAAAAATGTTGGCTGCTGGTAGATGAAAACAACTAGAGCTTCTCTGGCAAAGAAAATGTTCAGGGAGGGAAAAGAGGAGGTTGGAAATCAAGCAACTGAATGTTTAAAGGCTGCAAAGAAGGATTAGGCCCAAGATAGAATAGAAATCTGCACAGGATGAGTCTGGAAATCTTCAGAAGACGCTTCGTTTTCCTTTCTTCTCCAGTGTTATCTGTTTTTTAAATAAATAAATTTCTTAGTTATTGTAATTTATGGAAATTTTATGATTAAACTAATTATTCTTGAATGATTTAAGTAATACAACTCCCACTCCCAAATATAAACAACAAACCTCAACCTGGGGAGTATGGACACACTTGAGAGGGTATCTGACTCCTGGAAATTATATGTATACGGTGTATGTAAGAGAGAAAGAGAGCATTTGTATTCTTGCGTAGCTTTCAGTTTCTCAAAGATATCTGGGACCAAAATCAACACACAAAAATCAGTTGCGTTACTATACACCAATAATAAGCAATCCAAGAAGGAAACTAAGAAAATCCCATTCATAATAGCATCAAAAATAATAAAATACTTTGAAGTAAACTTAACTGACAAGGCAAGAGACCTTAACACTAAACTATAAAACACTGCTGAAAGAAATGTAAAACACAAATAAATGGAAAGACATTCATGTTCGTAGATTGGAAGACTTAATAATACTGTTAAAAAGTCCATACTACCCAAAGCAATCTAAAAATTCAATGCAATCCCTGCCAAAATCCTATTGATATTTTTTTGAATACAAAAAATTATACACATTCAATTAATACGGAATCTCAAAGTGAATTGCCAAAACAATCTTGAAAAAGAAGAGCACAGCTGGAGGCCTCAACACTTTCTGATTTCAAAGTACATTACAAAGCTCCACTAATCAAAACAATGTGGTACTGGCATAAAGACGGACACATAGACTAATGGAACAGAATAGACAGCTCAGAAACACACCCTTGCACAAAAGTGTCAAGATTAACCAGTGAAAAAAGGACAGTCTTCAACAAATGGTGCTGGAAAAAACTGAGTATCCACATGCAAAAGAATAAAGTAGGATCTTTGTTTAACATCATAAACAAAATTAACTAAAAGTTGATTAAAGTCCTAAACACAACTCCTAAAACTATAAAACTAAAAGAAAACGGGAAAAGCTTCAAAGCGTTGTATTTGGCAATGATTTCTTAGACATGACAACAAAAGCCCAGGCAATAAAAGCAAAAAAAGAGAAATAAGACTACATAAAACTTTGAAAGTCTCCATATCAAAGAAAACAACCAAAAGAGTAAACAGGCAACCAACAGAATGGGAGAAAATGACTGCAAATCATATACCTAATCAGGAGTTAATACCCAGAATGTATAAGGAACTCCTACAACTTAACAAAAAAAACCCATAAGTAACCCAACTTAAAAAGATGGGCAAAGAACCTGAATAGACATTTCTCAAATATGTATATATATATATACATGGCCAACAAACATAGGAAAAGATGTTCAACATCACTAATCATTAGAGAAATGCAAATCAAAACCATAATGAAATATTACCTCCCACCCATTATGATGGCCACTATTTAAAAAAAAAAAAACAGAAAATAACAAGTGTTAACAAGGATGTAGAGAAACTGAAATCACTGTGCACTACTGGTAGGAATGTAAAGTAATGCAACTGCTGTGAAAAACAGTATAGAGTTTCCTCTAAAAAGAAAATCAAAAAAGAGAATTATCACATAATCCAGCAATTCTACTTCTAGGTATATAGATCCAAAAGAATTGAAAATGGGATCTCAAATAAATTTTGCACATTCATGTTCATTGAGCATTATTCATCATAGTTAAAAGGTGAAAACAGCCCTAATATTCATAGACAGATAAATGGATAAAGAAAATATGGTATTTTTCTTTAAAAATTGAAAATTAATTTAAAAAAATGGAAAATTATTCAACCACAAAAAAAGGAATCCTAGCACATGGATGAACTTTAAGGACATTATGCTGAGCGAAATAAGACAATCACAAAAGAAAAACTATATAATTCCACTTATGTGAGATGGAATCGTCAACATCATGGAAACAAAATAGTAAGATGATTGCCAGAGGCTAGCAGGAGGAGAAAATGAAAAGTCGCTGTTCAAGGGATATACTGCTTCAGTTGTTTAAGATGAAAAAAATTCTAGAGATCTGTTACACAACAACGTGAATATGTTTAACATTACTAAACTATACACTTAAAACGGTTGAGTAAATTTTATTTTTTTTAACCACAATTTTAAAAAATGTATGACCAAAACAAAGTTAAGAACCATTCTTCTACAGGATAACAGGATAAGGGTATAGTTATACTCAGAAATTCATTAACTTTTTCTTTCCATAAATCAAGCAATAAGTAGACTAAAATTATTCATATTTAAGCAGCTGTATGATCTCACCTGTAACTCTTGTGACTTACGAGCTTGTTCCTGCTTGATGCTGTTAATCATACTTTCTTTTACCTCATCCAATATAGAGTATAAACTATCAAATTCTTCATCTAACTCTGAAAGAATATTAGAAGAATTTTCCTGTTTAAAAAAACAAAACAATGATTTTACTGAAGAGCTAACAAACATTTAAAAACCAAAGGATATACTGAAAGAGAATAAATTTATATTATAACAATCTTAGCCTAATATAAAATAACAAAATTCAAATAGTTAAGTCTTTAAAAAGAGATAAATCAAAAAGGTAGCTGCCAATGCCAACAATACTATTTCAGCTGTACCATCAACGAAGTTGCCTTTTATGAACTAGTCCATACTCTTCACCTTGCTGTTTCTACAAGACGATGTAAAAAGTTGTTTCAAGGTTCCCAACTTCATCCAGACTTTCAATCTCATAGGTAGATCCTAAGCCAGTGGTTCTTAACCTTTAGCGTGTATCAGAATCATCTGTGAAACATTTTAATAAAATATTACAGAAATTGCAGGGCTCGGTGGCTCAGCCTGTAATCCCGCGCCTTTGGGAGGCTGAGGTGAGTGGATTGCCTGAGCCCGCAGGTTCGAGACCCACCTGGGCGGCAAGACCTCATCTCTACAATAAAATCAAAAAATTAGCCAGGCGTGGTAGCATGCGCCTGTAATTCCGGCTACTCGGAAGGCTGAGGCAGAAGGATCGCTGGAGCCCAGCAGGTCGGGGCTGTGGTGGCCTGGAGCGGCCACTGCACTCCAGTCTGGGCAACAGAGTGAGACTTCAACTCAAAAAAAAAAAAAAAAAAAAAAAATATATATTACAGAAATTTTAGTTCAATCGCTCCAAGGAACAGTTTGGACACAGAGGGTTTCGCTGGTTGTGTGTAAATTTTAAAGTCTTTCAGGATATCAAAAACACTGCACTTATATAAGATAAAAAGAATTCAAAAGACTAAGCAATTCCTTATTGAATACTAAGAGATTTATCAAATATTAACTTTCATATTAGAACGAACATCAAAAATAATCTAATGAATAGCATTTGTAGTTAAACCCCTACATTTTGTGAACTAAAATACAGATAAGTGAGTAACCTGCCCAAAACCACATAATTAGCTACTTAGTAACATAGTCAATCAAGGATCTCAAGTCTCATGACTTCCCAGAGTTCCTCATTGCCTCCTTAAGCAGCATGCTGCTATTTCAACAAGAAATAGCTTAAAATATTTGTAAATTCCCTAGATAAGCAATATCTACACTTGCAGCAAATGATGAGACATAAGAAATTCTCATAAATTTTTCAACTTAAATGAATCATTCAATTAAGAGAAGTAAATTGGCATTGGGTAAGAGAAAACATACAATCTACTGTAATAATACCCTATTGTCCAAACTTCTGCTGATGTTTATAAAAACTAGATATCTCACTGGAGTCTCACCACCGGTAAAAGTGGTGTTAATCATTTTACTAGTTTATTTACAATGGTAAGAACAAGCTGTGGAAGATGGAATGTACCGTCTGAAAGGCAGAAGACATAACTCAAATCCCACACTAGCCACACAGTAATAGCATGACCTTGTTGTACAAGCCACTTAAATTCCCCAAAATCAATTTATGCATCCATAAAAAGGAAATGGAATTGTTTTCCTCTCAAACACCTGCTGGCATCTTACTATCTCTTGCCTTCTAACTCTCATGCTCCCATCTTCAGTGACAAGAATGTAGCTTAATTCTTTCAGTATGTTTTTTTTCCTGGAGTCTGAAGGGGAATTCTAGTAATTTGTCAATAGGAAGAAGGGTTTGGACTAGTTCTGTCTTAGGTCTTTATTTCCCCAGATGTCAAATGGGATGATTTTCTTGTCCATAGTCTAAGAATTTTAGAACTACTAGCTTTAAGCTTAAAGAAAGCAGATTCACCAAATTCTCCAATGAAATAGTATCATTTTGGGTTGTCTGAACATTTTAACAATATTAATTTTTCCAATCCATAAACATGGGATATCTTGCATTCATTTGTGTCTTCAGTTTTTCATCAACGTTTTATAGTTTTTAGTATGTAGATCTTTTACTTCCTTAAATTTACCCCTAAATATTTTTTTGATGCTATAGTAAATGGAAATGTTTTCTTAATTTTTTTAACCATCAAAACTTTCTTATTATAAAATAATACTTAGTGTTGAAAAGAACAACAAACAAAACAAAAACGAGTTACCCATAATCCTACCACTCAGAGAATGTCAATGTTAACATTTTTATACATTTCTTTTTTAATTTCTTCTTTCACATTGTTAATGTGTAGAAACAATACTGATTTCTGTATATTGATTTTTTTATCCTGCAACTTTACTGAATTTATCAGTTCTAACAGATTTTTGTTAGACTATTTAGAGTTCTCTATTTATAGAAGATCATGTCATTCACAAACAATTTTCACTTCCTTTCCTATTTGGACGCCTTTTATTTCTTTTTCTACCAGTACTACAATGAATAAAAGTGGTAAAAGTAGGTTGATTGCAGTGGCTCACACCTGTAATCCCAGTACTTTGGGAGGCTGAAGTGGGAGGACTGCTTGAGCCCAGGAGTTCCAGACCAATCTGAGCAACATCGCAAGACTTCATCTCTACAATCTCTACAACAAATATAAAAATTAGCCACAAGTGGTAGCACATACCTGCAGTCCCAGTTACTGGGGAGGCTGAGGCAGAATGAGCACCTGAGCCCTGGGGGGGGTGTGCCCAAGGCTGCAATGAGCTGTTGATCTGCCACTGCATTTCAGTCTGGATGACACAGTGAGACCCTGACTGAAAAAATAAAAAAGGGGCCGGGTTCAGGGGTTCACCCTGTAATCCCAGCACTCTGGGAGGCCCAGGTGAGTGGATTGCCTGAGCCCACAGGTTCGAGATCCCGGGCAACTTCACTAGACCTTGTCTCTACAATACATCAAAAATTAGCTGGGCATGGTAGCACACGCCTATAGTTCCGGCTGCTTGGAAGGTTGAGACAGAAGGATTGCCAGAGCCCAGCAGGTCGACACTGGGGTGGCCATGAGCATGCCACAGCACTACAACCTAGATGATGGAGTGAGACTCCAACTCAAAAAAAAAAATTTAAATTAAGTTAAAAGAAAAAAGAAAAAAAAAAGTGGTAAGAGTAGACATCCTTATCTTTTTCTTGATTTTAGAGGAAAAGCTTTCAACTTTTCATTTTTGATATTGATGTTAGCCATGGAACTGCCATATGCAGTCTTTATTGTGTTGAGATACATTACTATTTACTACACTATTTACTTCTATACCTAATATGCCGAGAGTTTTTATCAGGAAATATGCTGAATTTGTCAAATTCTTTTTCTGCATATATTGAGATAATCATGTGGCTTTTGTCTTTCATTTTGTTAACATGGTGTATTGCATTTATTGATATATTTATATTAAATCATCTTGCATCCCAGGAATAAATCTGACCTGATCATGGTGAATTATCTTTCTAATGTGCTGTTGAATTCAGTCTGCTAGTATTTTACTGAGGATTTTTGCATCTATGTTGATAAGGAATACTGGCCTGTAGTTTTCTTTCATAGTATTCCTGTTTGGCTTTGGTACCAGGGTAATGCCAGCCTTGTAAAATGAGTTTGGAAGACTATACTCCTTCCTCTTCAATTTTATGAAGAGTTTGAGAAGAGTTAATATTAGTTCTTCTTTAAATATTTGGTAGAATTTAACAGTGAAACCATCAGGTTCCAGGCTTTTATTTGATGGGAGATTTTTTTTTTTTTATTACTGATCCAATCGCCTTACTTATTACTGGTCTATTCAGATTTTCTGTTTCCTCCTGATTCAGTCTTAGTAGGTTAGGGTAAATGCTTCTAAAAATTAGATTATCTTGAGTTCTCTTCAACAATCAATATGTCATTACTTACACTGTGCGTTATCTGTCCCAAACCTGGAACCATTTCCTTAAGTATGCCTCTCCGTTTTCAATGGGCACTTTACCTTTTACTTTTATGTTTCACTTTTATCTACTTCTACAAGTAGAACTTTTACCATCAACATTTTCTTTCACTATTTACTGTAAAAGAAATGTTTTACTTCTCAGTACTTTTGAAAAGGTGTAATTTACTATTAATTGGAATTAGAAAACACCAAATGGAAAAGGACTGAAGGAGTACTATAATATTCCCTAGCAATTACTATTCCAGCATTTTCCTTCTCCCTTACTATTATGACTTTTCCATGGAGAATGCAAGAACAGCAAAGAATGCATTTTTATTTTAGCTGTCATTTAAAAACCCTGTTATCACCTCCATTATAGTTTATAATCTAGACTTGATGAGGTATATTTATACTTCAAATTTGACTCATTAGTTGTGACACACACAAAATTTTTTATTAAAAATAATCATACCTGAACTCCTTTCAGTGTATGATTTAATGTATCAATAAAGTTCTGAATTTCATCATTTTTATTTGCCAGTGTTGAAATGATCCTTTGTAGAGCTTCCTAGGATTAAAAAACATTAAAATATTATATTTCAATGAAAGAGAATTGTTAACCTCGTAACAAGCATTCTGTAAATAAACTTTATGTAAGAATATATTGTATAACAAATAAGAGCAATGTAAAGTTTCTTATTTTTCAAAATTTTCAAAGGCCTATAATTACAAAAGATGGTGTATTTGTACTGTATTAAACTCTCTTATTCCTAGTATACAACATAATCACCAAAATACTTTTCAGACTGGTAATGATCAGTATTATTTAATATCCACAGAATTATTTTAGGTCATAGATCACGGCAATGCAACAGTCAAATCCTTAAATACTGCAAAAACAAATGGAAACTTCTAATGCAACATCAGGACGCAAGGAATAAAAGCAAGGAGGCATGGAAATTCATCAACACTTTATTTATTTATAAAAATAAAAAACAAAGCCGGGCTCAGTGGCTCAGCCTGTAATCCTGCGCCTTTGGGAGGCTGAGGTGAGTGGACTGCCTGAGCCTGCGGATTCGAGACCCGCCTGGGCAGCGAGACCTCATCTCTACAATAAATCAAAAAATCAGCCAGGCGTGATAGCGCATGCCTGTAATTCCAGCTACTTGGAAGGCTGAGGTGGAAGGATCACCGGAGCCCAGCAGGTCGAGGCTGCGGTGGCCGGGAGCGCGACAGAGTGAGACTCCAACTCAAAAAATATATAAATAAATAAATAATAAAATAATAAAAAACATATTTTAGAAATATAAAACCAGATAATAAATAAGTGTGCATCTGGAAGCAACATTCATTACAATATTTATAGATGCTGCAGAACCATAATAAAGTAAGCAATTTTAGTAGCAAATACCCCAGACTTTGTCAATGCTTCCTATTTAAATAAAACATTTGGTTGTTTAATTTTTCATACTCTATGGTTCAGTGCTGTCCAATAAAATTTTCTGCTCTGATGAAAATTTTCTATAAATATGCTATCCTATATGGTAGCTACTGGCCACATAAAGCTTAATGAAGTCTTGAAAGGTGACTAACACAAATGAAGAACTAAATTTTTTTAAAGTTTACTTTCAGTTTGTATAGCCACATGTAACCAGTGCTGTCACACTGAAAAGGTCTATTTGCTTAATAACACTTTATGGGTAGCAACAGCAAAAACCAAACAAGGTACTTGTATTGCCAATAAAAGTCAAACTTTCAGTTTATAATGTTCCCAGAAGCACAGAACTATTTTCTGTAAGCACCTATAAAAGTTTAAATATTTTGGTGCGGCCTACAAGACTTTGTGGGATAAGGCTCTCCTCAAAAATATAATCAAATGTTGATAAAGGGTAATATATAAAAAGCCCAGGAAATAATCTGAAAGGGATAACATTTTACACAAATGTTCATAAAGTATTATAGTGAAAAATCTTTAAATCATTACAACAGTTCTCATTTAATTCTCACCACAATTTCTAGAGATAAGGAAGTTGTTGTTATTATCACCTTTGGGGCTGCCTAAGGGTTCTCTGTTGTATTTACTTACCTACATTATTTCTCCCCATCATCACCACTGGTGGTATTTTAGTAGAACAACACAATGAATTATGCAATGAAAGAAGACCAATGACACTAAGAGTTAGCTGTTTATCTGTCAGTGCTCTTCCCAGAAACTGGTGCACTAAAATATGAATATAAAGATGACAGCAGAATGGAGCCAGAACTTGGGGGTGGAAGATAAGCACAGATGGTAGGGCATCAGGGACAGTACAGAGATACAGAAAAGATCAGAGGCCTAAGAGAGAAGAATCTTCCAAGTACTTATCCAAGATAGATTCTATAAGTGTATAAAGGCAACACAATGGAACAGTAAAAAAAGTTCTGCACAATCCTGACTGTTTATAGGAGGCTTCAGTTAGTAAGATTGGGCTCTTTCTGGCTAATGGACTGAAATGCTTCCCCTTCTACCCCTCATAATGGCACAGTTATGTCCATATAGCACAGATGAGAAAACAGAGATTCAACTGGTTGCCCGAAGTGACACTGCTAATAAGGTAAAGATTATGCTCAGTCTATCTCCAAAGCCCATGCTTGTAAGTATTTTAGAATACTGCCTCTAAAGCCAACCAATTAGCTCATGATATGGTATGCCCATACAGTGAAGTATACATTCTTTAAACATCTAGTTTGCTAAGAATTTTCAATGACATAGAAAACTACTGAAATTTTCATAGTGCAGAATCACAGTTTGAGCTTAAGCTTTGTCCACTGGAAGGCATTATCTTGTGAACTTCAGGGTAAAATTACTATTCTACCAAAACAGGGGTAGAGGAGTCTTTTGAAAAAGATTTTAGTCTATGAAAAAGAGGAGCCAGGCCCAATGATTTCAACCCAATAACAAAATTTCAATCATGACATATTGTGAGTTTAATAAAAAATGAAAAAAATTTCAAATATTTGGTATATTTAAAAGGCAAATATAGTTAAGAAAAAAAAGTCCTAGCACTAAATAGTTTCCCACATTTTTTTGTCTGAGTTTAGTAGCAAACTTTGTATTTGATGAATTATGTGGCAAAAACTGAAGTTACTGCTCCAAATAGGTAAGCTCTGAGTTCCAAATAATTTAATGAGAAGCCTAAGTTTGTAAAGCACCTGTTATTTACTACATATAGTCAAAGACATCTAAATGTTCTAATTTTTATCAGGTCTTCAAGCTAGAGCCTCTATACCGTTAAAGAGATATCCACTTGCTGAAAGTTAATAAACTCTGGTCTAATAGTGATGTTAGAGATTAGAATATAGCCTTTACCAACTGCAATGTTCTCAATCTCTTTAGAGCAGCACTGTCCAATAGAAATATAGTATGGGCCAATAGCAGTCACATCAAAAGAGAGAGAAACAAGTGAAATTAATTTTAATATTTTTCTTAGTCAATAGATCCAAAATATTATATTATCATTGCAACATGTAATCAATATTTAACAACTATTAATGAGTTTCTTTTCTTTTTGGTACTGAGTCTTCAAAATTCAGTGTGTATTTTATACACACAGAGTATTTCAATTCAAATTAGTCACACGCCAAGTGTTCAAAAACCATATGCAACTAGAAGCTATCACTGGGCAATACAGACTTAGAGGCCTATATCATCAAAATAGTCCATATATTTCTGAGTGGAGATAAGGCAGAGACCCTCTATTAATCTTATTATTTTACAATTAAAAATAAACAAACCTAAAAACTTTCTGAACTTTGTTCTTGGAAGACCAGAATTTCTTTATATGCTTAGGTATACCAGATTCTTGAATTACAATAGTTACATGTGGCTATAAGTTAAAACATTACAACCAAGCTTCTTTATCAAAATTTCATTGATTTCTCAGTTTCTGTTTACATAAATATTACCTCCAGAAGCTGAAATATATTATAAAATTACCAAACCCCAAAAATAGGTGCATAAGCAGCACTACTTTATGATCTTTCTAATACCTAACAAAAGAAACAAATGCACTCTTCTCTCCTGTAAAATTTACACTTTTTATGAATGTTTTTGGTTAGAGAAGACTTTCCAGGGATCACAAAGAGTAAAAATGTCCATGTCAAGGTTGGCAGCTGACAAAAACAAGACTGCAAGACTGCATCATGGACAGCAGACAAGTAAGTTATACAAACTCAAAGAATTATCAAGATCATATCCATTTCGTATAATACTGTCCCATACCTCCAAAAAATAACACCCTGAGGTTATAGTTAATCTTAGCTACACCATTCCCTTTTAATTCAAAGTTATATTACCATAGAATGAGAGACACTTTTTCTAATTTGTATTGACCTAAGAAGTATTAATAACAATACATTTGGAAAGAAATCCTATAATCTCTGTGAGTCTTTGGGAGAATGGTATTCTACATAAATTGCCTATGGCCTCAAATATTCTACTTCCCCAGGAAGTGGCTAGGAAAGAAAGGTCTTTAAAGGTTGATGTAGTATTTCTGGGAAATATGGTCTCATTCATTAAAGAGAGAGCACTCTATAGCTCACATTTTGAACTTAACTGGGAGTTGCAGTACAGCATGAGATAAACAGCCCACTGCGAAAGCTGCTTTACCTTATGCCAAAGCCACAAAGACTTAAGGACTAGATTATTTTCAGGGGATACACTCCAATCTCTAGGTAGGGAGAGCTTCAGAGCCTTTGCTGTAGTAAGCCACTGAAATACTGTGAGAATGGACAAGTCAGCCACAGGGGGCTTTGGAGTCCCAGTATCTAAAGTCACCTATATTTTCTAACCTACCAATTGCATTAGTAAGCAAAGCTGCAGAAGAAGCAACCATTCAGCGAACCAAGTCAGAAAACCAAAGCAACAAATGTGACCTTGGCAACTAATACAGATAAAAGGATGATTCAATTCTTAACTTTTCTAAGCTTAGAGGGAAGAAGGTGAAATATCGTAAAAGTTCCCCAGGGCAGACTACTGAGACAGGGGCTCCAGAAGCTCTCAATCCGCTTGCCCTTTAATCTGTAAGGGCTGTGGAGAGGATGAGCAAATGCAAAAGACTAATCAACAGCTCACTTTTAGTATTCTAAAACAGTAAAAGTTTTTGGGAGGGAACCAGAGCTTCAATCATTTTGGCTCTCAGAATGATGGGGAATGGCTAGAGCGAGGGTGGAAATGACGTAAAGTTAAAGGAACTAAAGAACTGGGTGTTCAGTAGAACCGGAAAACAAGTTGTAAGTAATCAAATATTTAAGACACACTATCATCAACACCAACACTTTCAAAAACTAAAGGATTAGAATTACATGAGTTGAATTCTGAAGCTTAACCCTAACTTATGTATGTGACAAGATGCTAAAAATTTCTCTGGGAAGGTAGGAATCAGGGAAGAGGCTTATATAGGGATACTATACACATAATCTAGGAGGTAGGCAAGGGAAGGCTGGTTGAATAAGTACCAAATCACTTTTAAAAGTGATTTCTAAATATGGCAGGCAATATGCCAAGGTAGAGAGAGATGGAGGGAGGGAGGGAGGGAAGAACTAAAAGACACCATAATGCAATGAGTTTTCTACCCCAGTCTATCCCCCAGGACTTCACAAAGGCCATCATCATTTCCTCTCATTTGTGCTCTACATGCAGTCACAAAGTTCGATAGATTTTACTTACTTTTTTTTCTCTTTTTTTTTTTTTTTTTTTGG